>NC_080782.1:223016394-223316394 GCF_028018385.1 Neofelis nebulosa
TAATGTTCAGCTCTAAAATAACCCTATCTCTGAAAACAACATTCTTCTGCTTATTCAGACTTCCTCCTTTTGCTTCTGGTGTCTTTTTGGCATGAAACAGATAGCTGTAAACTCTGAACCTTCCAGGAGCTTGTCTCCTCCCTTGGGAATTCATGATTGGACTCTTGACCTTTGATCTCCTCCATACTGCTCTCATGGAGAGCCCTCATCTGACAGTCATGGAGCAAGAAGGGAGAGATATTTATAGAGCATCAAGTTATTGTACAAGCTTGTGTCTCTATGGTTAAATACTGGGTTTCTGCCTCCAAATTAGTAGTTTAGTATGTTTTCTTAACTGCTGGAAATTTATGGAATTATCATAGTTGAGTTCTTGTTCCTAAAACATAAACAGAGGAAAATACCACTTGCTGATTTCTGTCTATTTTTATGTCTTTGGATGGCTTATATTGTCTTGCAGTAAACAAGGAAAAGTGTTACAGGATTGTTTTCTGCAGAATCTGATTGCTTTCTGGGGAGTAATCCATGTGTATCTTTTAGTAATGATGCTGTTCTCACACCCAGGAAATCAGTAATAGGGTGGTGTTTACATTATGTTAAACTACTAGCCATTTCTTTGACTTTTTAATATTTTGTCCGACAATCAAGTAATTGATGAAGTATTAAATCTATACGTTTGCTAATAATTACATAGGAGACTTAGAAAATATTTCAAATCATTTAAAACTAGGAAGAACATTTGTGGAGTTGTTGGGATTTCTAAAGCTCATTCACAGTATCATAAAAGCTCAAGTTAAAAGATACTTTGACTCTATGGAGAAGAATCCCAAGTAATTTATGTAGATATATATTCCTACCACCTGAAGGAGGGGGATCATAACTCCCATTCCTTAGGTATGATCTGCACAATGACTTCTTTCCAAAGTTACAGTATGGACCATTAGCTTCAGTTATTAGTAATAAATCAATAATGTATCAATCGTTGATTATTAATACTGTTTCAATATTGGTTCATTAATTGTAACAAATGTATCATACTAATGTAAGATGTTAATAATATGGGGAAATTTGATGTGGGGTATATGAGAATTGTCTATACTATATTTTGATTATTCTATAAACCTAAAATTACTCTTAAAAAGTCTTTTTTTAAAAAAAAAAGGTACTTTGACAACTGTCCAACTGATATCCTTCTAGTAATTAAAATTCTGTCAAAATTCTTCTTGCATTCCTTAATGACCAAAAGTGGTACTTTGATTAATTCACAACATTTAGGGCTTTGTCTTGCTTGTTTATTTGTTTTTTGGTAGGTAGTATTGGCTACCAAAGAAATTTGAGGTGGCTAGGATTAGCTACTCCCCCACAAATTTCCTACATGGCTTTAATAAAAATAAGTCTTCGGAGACATTCTTCCTCCATACATTTATTGCACCATCTTTTATTACCAAGCAAGCACACAACAGTTCACATAACTTGTTCTGAAGTTTGATGAAGTCTAAACTTTCCTTTTGGCACTTTAACCACATCTTGGATGAAAGATTTGCTCCAAGCAGGCATGATATTCCAGGGTCAGGATTTTGTGCCCTCCAGTAGGTACCATGAATCAGAAATCCTCTTAAGCCAATGACTGGAACTAGGCATAATTCCTATCATCCAGGTTGCAGGATTCATTGGTTTTTCAAACTCCATTCATACAAGTATCTTTGAACATTTGTGGTCTATTTGCATATCTTGGTACTCTTAATGTCACCAGTGAGAGCCCATTTCTAATATTTATTATGCTCAATAGTCACTAGTTTAACCAATAGAACCCATTTTTGACATTATGGATGCTAACTAGTAAAGTAGCTTATTCATTGAAATGATGGTAGCTGAAGGATCATACTCTAGAGCATGATCTTTTCTGAAGTAATGTAGGTGACTGCCCATGAAATCTGCATTCTGGTTGTCATAGTAGCTAACCACCTTTAGAAATAAAGCTGTAACTGACGAAACATTATATTACATTGATTGTATGGAATGTTTGAAGTAATTATAGACATCAGTAGAAGCAAATTCCATTTTTTAAAAACAACATAACCCCCAAATCTTCTTCCGTATCCTTTCTATCCATTCTTTCTTTTGAGGTGAAGAGAACTATGCTAAGTTTGCATCTGAGGTGAATACTATGCACGAGTATGGTATCTTTGAGAGTGAGCTCCAAGTGTTGATATTTCTGGGGACAGTATGGTGGGAAGGAGGAGAACGGGAAAGTAGGTGAACACAGTGACAAAGAAGTGCTTTGGACTGACTGTCAGATGAACTAGTGAAATCTTATATTCCTTTAATCTGGAGTTTTCTAATTTTTTTTGGTCAATAACAGAACTAGTTTTGAACACAATGTTTTTTTAATATTCTACAAAAGTAATATTCTATGTAACACATAGCCCACTCCTTTTTCCAAGTTAATAGAAGGCCAAGTGGGGAAGAGCTGGAACATGTGTTCCCTTGATAAAAACAATAATTTAACAATTATCATAATAATAGCAACTAACATTTATGTAGTATTTACCATGTTCCAGGTATAATGTTTGTTAACTGTTCTAACTACATTATATACATTTACTCACTTAATCCTACAACAAATCTAAACCATGTATTTATAGGAAACTATTAACAATGGCCGAATAAACTATCTCACATTGTATACTGGAAAAAGTTGCTGTTCTATAACAAAATGGTGAGAGAGTAAGTTAGAAAAAACCTAATGCAATTAAAAAGAATAGCCATATAGAGAAGTAAGGAATTTAATATCTTTAGCACTCATTGAACCTCCACAGAATGTATGTCTGTATACCTAGAATATTCAAAAATACCTAGAAGAATTGAACTCACAGGCCTTTCCAGGTACTGCTTCAGAACATGTTTTATTTAGATTTTTATCATCTTCCAAGCTTTCATTATTTCTTAGCTGTCTCATAGAGGTAGAGGTGAGATATAATCTGTAGAGGAGAAAAGTGACTGTATTTTCAAGCTATGTTATGTAAGAAATTAAGGAAATATGAATTCTGGGGAGATGACAGCAGTGGCAATATAGTTGATGACCATCCCCGAATTCTCCAGGAAACATAGGCAGTGCAGCGAAACCAAGAGTGCAAAGAGGAAACCTACAACAAACCCACAAAACACATGCCTTAATACATGCGCCTATGGGGAAAAAGTGCTGTAAGCACAGAGCCTGCCTGGAATTCTTTCCCCTTCTCTCTCTCTCCCTCTACCCTATTTGTGCTCTCTCTCGTTCTCTCTGTGTGTCTCTAAATAAATAAATAAACTTAAAATTTTTAAAAAAAGGAAACAGAGGGAAGGCATTGAGACTCACACTGGACCTGGCTACTGGAGAATCTCCAAATCACCAGTGCTACTCATGGGAGCTCAGTGGTCTACACTAAGAACAACTGGATTCTGGGAGGGGGCTTGGTAGGACCCAATTCTTGGTGAGTGCAGTGAGACCATGGTAAGAGCAGATGATGCTGTGGCTCTCTGGCTCAATGAACTCTTGAAACTAACCAAGTGAAGCTTACTTTCAGAACAGAGCCCTGCATTGACATGCTGGGAGTGGGACTCAAATTGAACAGAATGAGGACCATAAGGGCATGGAAAGAGAAGGTCCCACCAAGAGTGAGGTGGAGGAGTAGAAGAAGCAAATCTCAAAGGCTATAATTTGGGATCATTCATGGAAAAAAAAAGAGAAAAGGTTGTGCTAGAGTATCAATTTAAGCCTTCATTACTGTTGTAAAAGTATAAGCACACTCATTTCACTTTAACAGGAGGAACAGGAAAGGATTACAGTCCCATCTTGTGTGAAGTTATTTAAGAAAAAAAAAGAAGGAGTAGAGTATTGTATCTAAAGCCAATGAAATCACTCCAGAAAGCCTGGCCTACAAGGTTGATAAAAACTGAACCTAGATGGGGGGTGGGAGGGAGGGCAGGGTGGGTGATGGGTATTGAGGAGGGCACCTTTTGGGATGAGCACTGGGTGTTGTATGGAAACCAATTTGACAGTAAATTTCATATATTAAAAAATAAATAAATAAATAAATTAATTAAAAAAAAAAAACAAAAAAACAAAACTGAACCTAATTTTAAAATGAGCCAAAGGAGATTGAGAAGTCACGAACAAATAATGAAAGAATAACACACGTTTCAGAGATGAGGTGATTGGAAAAAATAAAATTTGGAAAGAGGGATGACAGAACTTAGGAAAAGTTGGTAATAGAATTAAAAAATCAAGTTCAGCAATGAAATCTAAACTAGAAGAAACTCAGGAGCAAATAAACACCTTAACATAAATAGGTGAAGGAAAGAAGGAAAAAATTGTAAAAACAAATGAAGGAATTAAAAGAACTGAAGAGAAGGTGGCAACTATAAAAACAGGCCAAGGAAATCCAACAAGTATACAATAGGAGTCCCCGAGGAAAGAAAAGAACCAGGGCAATGGGATAGAACAAGTACTCAAAAGCATGATTCAAAAAACAAAAAAACAAAAAAACATTTCTTGACTTGAATATACTTATTGAAAGATAATATTGCACACCTGGGAAAACTGATGCAAAATATATTTCACCTAAACTATGGACTTTAAAGAAAAGGAAACAATCATTTGGCCATCAAAGCAAAACATTTATTGTAACACATTTAAGAGAGTCAGTAATTGAAATTGAGCCAAAGATATTATAACATGTTAAAGTGACATTTAATTATAAATGTCATAGACAAACTATTATGCCTATAGAAAAAACTCTTAGAATGTATTTTTTTTTTGAGACTTCATGAAGGCTCTACTAAAAAACAAGCTTTGGGGTGCCTGGGTGGCTCAGTCGGTTGAGCGTCCGACTTCGGCTCAAGTCATGATCTTGCAGTCTGTGAGTTCAAGCCCCACATCAGGCTCTGTGCTGATAGCTCGGAGCCTGGAGTCTGCTTCAGATTCTGTGTCTCCCTCTCTCCTCTCTGGCCCTCTCCTCCTCTCTCTCTGTCTCTCTCTCTCAAAAATAAATAAATGAACTTTAAAAATGTGTTTAAAAAAAACAAGCTTTAAGCAACTGAAATGACTGGAGAGAATGGATTCAGAGCATTTAATGTATATTTATTTGATTAATTAAGATTATATAATATTTATAAGGGAGACATTTTATAATACATAATGGCTGTATCCTCTAACAATCTAGATACGTGTAATTATAAAGAATTTAGGAGATAATCAAGAAATTATTAATGTAAGTAAAATAATTTCACTTACTGAACTTCTTGGTAAAATTGGGACTAAAGGAAAACTTTTCAAGTTAGATACTAAAAAAGTAGAAAGAATGGGAGAAGTTTTTATTAGTTGAATTCAACCATGTGTAGAATAGGGAACCAACAGGCAATAGTAAAAAAAAAAAAAAAAGTTGGGAGAAAACTAAGGATATTAGTTTACTATATTAGATTAGTATACTATATTAGATTACTATAAAGGTAATCATTAGAACAAAAATATAAAGCTTTGTAAATATTGAACGATACACCAAAGGGGGGAAAATAAAAGAAATAAGAGCAACGAAAGAGACCACACGTTGAAAGACTGAATATATAGCACATACACCAATATAAACTGAAGCCAAATACATTGAATACATCAGTAAATGTAAGTGGGCTTAACTCACTTTTTAAAATAAATAAAAATTGACGTTGTCTAAAAGCAAAATCTAATATTGTATGTTATATATGGGCAATGCACCTCAAAAAAGACATTCAGAAGATAAGAAAGATATAAAAAGAAGGTAGGGCTTGCTATGTTGATGTTTGACAAGATAGTGTTCAAACATAAAAGTATTGAAAGAGAAAGAACATTTTATGATACTAAAGGCTACAATCCACAATGAAAATATAAGTCATTAATGTTTATATTTGCAGTAATATAGCAATGAAATTTATAAAACAGAGCAAGAAGGAAGAAGAGAAAAATATGCCAATAGTAGGTGGTTTTTAACACACTTCTCTCAATTGAATATAGATCAAGTGATAAAAATATTAATAAAGATATAAAAGATATCAATGACATAATCATCAAGATACAGTTTATAGATAAATGTTCAATTCTGAATCCAGTTAATAGAGAATACACTTTGTTTATAAATGCATGTGAAACATTCACAAAAATTTACTATGTCTAAGCAACAAAGAAAACCTCATTCAATTTCAAAGAATAGAAAGTTACAAATAAAATTCTCTGATCACGGAGCAATAAAATAGAAATTAACACAGCCATAAAAATTCTACTGGTTAACTTTCAGGTCAAAGGGGGAATAAACTAAATTGGAGAAATTTTTGAAAATAAGGATAAGGAAACCATGACTTAGCATCCACGGCATATAATCAATACAGTTATGAAAGGAAATTTGTAACTTTAAAAATACCTACAATGATAAAAAAAAGAAAAAAAAAAAGAAAATAAATGAAAAATTCAACTTAAAATATCAACAATGAAAAGCAGAAGGAGATAATAAGATGAAGGCAGAAATTAGATAGAAACCAAAAAAAAAAGAAAAATTGTAGAACAGCTCACTAAGTAAAAAACCAAAACAAACAAACAACTTTTTTTTTTTTTTAAATCAACAATATGGACAAACCACTAGCTAATGTAATCAAGAAAGAAGTGAAATACAAACCCCACAAATAAACAAAATTAGAAATGAAAAGGTGAAAGGAACTATCCAAATAGAGAAAATTAAAATAACCATAGACTATTTTGCATACTCTGTGCATATAAATTTAAAAATCGAGGGGCACCTGGGTGCCTCAGTTGGTTGAGCATAGGACTTCAACTCAGGTCATGATCTCACAGCTCCTGAGAGCCCAGCTTTGGGCTCTGTGCTGACCGCTCAGAGCCTGGAGCCTGTTTTGGGTTCTGCTCTCTCTCTGCTCCTCCCCAACTCGCACTCTGTCTGTGTTAGTCTCGGCATAAATAAGCATGAAAAGAAATCTAGATGAAAAGTATAATTTTTAAAGAAAATAACAGCAGAATTAACCCCAATAGAGACAAAATAAACTGATCTATTATTGTAGGAGAAATAGAAAAGTAGATAAAGAGCTCTCCTACAAAAGAAGCACCAGGCCCTTAAATGTTCACAGGAGAATTCTACACCTTCAAATATAAAACAATCTCAATTCTAATAAAATTAAACCAAGATATAAGAAAAGAAAGAAGATTTTCAAATTTGTTTTATGAGATAATATTGATTTCTAAATTTGGCCAAGGACTGCACAAAAGGAGAGAATTACAGATTAATATAACATATGAATAGTGATTTATAAAATTTTTAAATAAAATATTAGCAAACAATATAACACCATATTAAAAAATAATACATCATTACCATGTTGGGTTTACTCCAAGAGCACAAAGTTTATTTAATATTAGGAAATCCAAAGAAGCAAGGAAAAAATTTTCTCAAATGTGGAAAAGGCATTCAACAAAATTTACTCTTCTTTTATGTTTTAAAACATTCTACAAAACAGTAATCTTGGATATTTTACATTTTTTAACGTTTATTCATTTTTGAGAGACAGAGACAGCACGTGAGTGGGGGAGGGGCAGAGAGAGAGGGAGACACAGAATCTGAAACAGGCTCCAGGTTCTGAGCTGACAGCACAGAGCCTCACGTGGGGCTCAAACTCACAAACTGTGAGATCATGACCTGACCTGAAGTCAGATGCTTAACTGAGTGAGCCACCCAAGCACCCCAATCTTGGATATTTTAAAAACGTGATAATATACCTCACTGTTAAAACCTCTTATTTGATGGACAAATGTAGTGTGTTTACTGATAAAGGCAGAGCCTGGTATGAAACAATGACTTTTATTACCTTTACCACCATTTTACATTATGTTGTAGGTATCAGCCTATGCAATTAGGCAAAACAAGGCAATTAACAGTAAGGAACTGAAAAGGCAAGATTATCTTTAGAGATTATATTGGATTGAGTGTCTGGAAATCTCAAAGGTATCAATTGAAAAATTAGTATAAATAATAAAATAATTTCATAGAGTGATGGATTATAAAATAGGCATACAAAAATAAGCAGTTTATATATACAAAAATGTATATAGTATAAAAGAAGACTCCACTTATAGTAGCCAATAAAAGAAAATAATAAAATGAAATGAAAAGAAATGAAATGAAGTAAAAGAAAATAAGTGTGTATTTAAAATGACATATTAAGCGGGGCGCCTGGGTGGCGCAGTCGGTTAAGTGTCCGACTTCAGCCAGGTCACGATCTCGCGGTCCGTGAGTTCGAGCCCCGCGTCAGGCTCTGGGCTGATGGCTCGGAGCCTGGAGCCTGTTTCCGATTCTGTGTCTCCCTCTCTCTCTGCCCCTCCCCCGTTCATGCTCTGTCTCTCTCTGTCCCAAAAATAAATAAAAAACGTTGAAAAAAAAAATTAAAAAAAAAAAAATAAAATGACATATTAAGAAACTATATAAAGAGAACTATAAACATTTTGGCCAAAATACAAAAGTAAACTTGAACAAATGGTAAGGCATACTATGTTCTTGGATAGGATGATCCAACATTATAAAGTTGTCAACTCTCCTTAAATTAGTTTATACATTTAATGCCATTCAGGTTTTTAATTTTTTATAATCAGTTAGACAAATTGAATAAAAAGTTCACTTGGAATAACAAACCAGAAGAGCCAGGAAAAGAACAAAAATAGAGAATGGAGCTAGCACAAACTGGTAATAAAACACATTACAAGGAGAGTGGTTTGTGTACATGAATAAACAGTCAGACGCATACACTAGAGTAGAACATCCAGAAATAGATTCAATTACATATGCACATCAGTGGGGAAAGAGGTGGACTTTTAAAAAGTGTTGTGAAAGCTGGATGACCTTATGCAAAAAGATAAAATTGGGTCCATTCTTCATACTGCACATCAAAATAAACTTCAAGTGTTTTGGAGATTTAAATGTAAAACATAACACTCTTCAAGTACAAGAAGGAAATATAGTGGAGAAAACTTTTCTGTGACTCAAAACTCAGAAGCAACAATAGAAAAGATTGAAAAACAATATAAATACAAGCAAATGTTGCATGGCAGAAAAAAACCTACTGTAAGAAAAGCAAGAAGACAAATGACACATAGAAAATATTTGAAATTTATGTCAAATTTATTTTTAAAATATTTGAAAATTATGTTGTTGACAAAGGATCATTACATAAAATGAGCTTCTACAAACAGAGGGGTAAAAGGCTAATAATTACCTAAAAATAGGATCACAAGGAACAACAGGACATGTTTTATGAGGCCCAGGGAATACAGTCAGCAAAACCTAGATTGAGGAAAACTGTAGGGGAGGCAATCCAGTATTCTCAACAACAACAAACGACAGCAGCAACAAATAACAAATAGCAAGGAAGAAAAGGAGAGAAAGAGATATAGCATAAAGAAACATGTCAACCAAAACCAATGTAGCCAAACTAATGTTGAAAAAGAAAAGCAAAGCTGGAGGCATCACAGTTCTGTACTTCAAGCTGTGTCACAAAACTGAATCACCAAGACAGTATGCTATTGCAATGAAAACAGACACATAGATCAATGGAACAGAATAAGAACCCAGAAATGGACCAACAAATGGATGGCCAATTAATCTTCGACAAAGCAGGAAAGAAGCGCCAATGGAAAGAAGATAGTCTCTTCAAATGGTGCTGGGAAAACTGGACCACTCTTACACCGTACACAAAAATAAATTCAAAATGGATGCAAGATCTGCATGTGAGACAGGAAACCATCACTATCCTATGGGAGAAAACAAGCAGCAACCTCTTTGACCTCAGCTGCAGCAGCTTCTTCCTAGACATGACTCTGAAGGCAAGGGAAACAAAAACAAAAATGAACTATTGGGACCTCATCAAGATAAAAAGCTTCTGCACAGCAAAGGAAACAATCAACAAAACTAAAAGGCAACTGATGGAACCGGAGAAGATATTTGCAAGTAACATATCTGATAAAGGGTTAATATCCAAAATCTATGAAGAGCTTCCAAAACTCGACACCAGAAAAACAAATAATCCAGTGAAGAAATGGACAGACTCAGGAATTGACATTTTTCCAAAGAAGACATCCAGATGGCCAACAGACACATGAAAAGATGCTCAACGTCACTCATCATCAGGGAAATACAAATCAAAACCACAGTGAGGTACCACCTTGCACCTGTCAGAATGCCTAAAATTAACAACTCAGGCAACAACAGATGTTGGTGAAGATGTGGAGAAAGAGGAACCCCTTTGCATTGTTGGTGGGAGTGCAAACTAGTGCAGCCAGTCTGGAACACTGTATGGAGGCTCCTTAAAAAATTAAAAATAGAACTACCATATGACCCAGAAATTGCATTACTAGGCATTTATCCAAAGGATAAAAAAACTAT
This sequence comes from Neofelis nebulosa, assembly GCF_028018385.1. NCBI lineage: Eukaryota > Metazoa > Chordata > Mammalia > Carnivora > Felidae > Neofelis > Neofelis nebulosa. The sequence goes on from NC_080782.1 coordinate 223,026,840, forward strand.
GATTCAAAGGTGCACATGCATCGTATATATACACACACATACATACATACATACATACATACATACATACACACACACTGGAATATTACTCAGCCACGAAAAAGAATGAAACCTTGCCATTTGCAACAATGTGGATGGAAATAGACTGTATTATGCTAAGCGAAATAAATCAATCAGACAGACAAATATTTTATTTCACTCATATGTGGAATCTAAGAAACAAAACAGATGAACTATAGGGGAAGGGAAGGAAAAATAAGATAAAAACAGAGAGGGAGGCAAACCATAAAAGACTCTTAAATACAGAGAACAAACTGAGGGTTGCTGAAGGTTGCTGGAAGGGTGTTGGGTATGGGGATGGGTTAAATGGATGATGGGCATTAAGGAGAGCTCTTGTTGGGATGAGCACTGAGTATTATATGGAAGTGATGAATCATTAGGTTCTACTCCTGAAACCAATACTACATTGTATGTTAACTAACCTGAATTTAAATAAATAAATTAAAAAAAAGTATGGACCTTATTGAATCTCAGAAAAAAAAACAATAAACCTCTTTCAAACACTAATAAGATATCTGATACTATTAAGAAATCATTGTTAAGCATTTTTTAAAGAGATTATTTTAAAAATGTTTATTTATTTTGAGAGAGAGAGAGAAAGCATGCAAGCAGGGGAGGGACAGAGAGAGAAAATACCAAGCAGGCTCTGCACTGTCAGCACAGAGCTCGATGTGGGGCTTGAATCCATGAACCCTGAGATGACAACCTGAGCTACAATCTAGATTCAGACTCTACCGACTGGGCCACCTAGGTGCCCCTCACTATGGAACATTTTTAAGGCATGATAATGGTAATGGTACTGCAGTTTTGTTTTTAAAAAAGAATCTTTATCTTTTATTTAAGAGTCCTTAGGAATATTTATGGGTGTAATGATACATATTCTTGTATGTACTTCAAATAATCAAGGGAGGAGGGAGTGGCTTGGGGTATAAATAAGACACAAGTAGCAGTAAGTTGATAGTTGTTGAAACTGAGTTTTGGATGCGTGAGAGGTTATTATACTCTTCTACGTTGGTTTGAATACGTTTGAAATTTTTTGGTAATAATTTTAGAAAAATTAGGGAGTGTCTCTTCTTAAAACACTGGTGAGGCTTTAGGTCTAGGTGGTGGTGACCAAGCACATGAGAACTCCTTCAAAACTCGTTTTGGAATTACTGAAGTCCTAAACACCATGCCAAATACTTTCCCTCTTATTTGACAAATCATTTGTATTTTAAAAGTAATTTAATTTAGATGTTTCTACTTAGCTCAAGTATTATTGTATGTGAACTACTCGATGTTCGTTTTCCACTCATCCAAAAAAAAAAAAATCCCCAAACCAAAAGACAAACAATAAATGCTTATCTTTTAAGTTTCTTGTATTTAAAATTTGAAGTTGTCATTTTGCCCAAATAGACAAAAACTGCCTCTTGAGTAAATACTGTCTCATTGATTACTGCAGAAGAAACTACCTCAAAACTTCGTGGCTTAAAACAACTATTTTATTTTATCTTGTGGCTCCTCTGCTGGGTAGCTGTGCTCTTGCTTGGCGTTTCTCCTATAATTTCTCATGGATTGAGGGCTGCAGCTGGGCTGACACGGGTGTCTCAGGCCTTGGAGTTCTCCATGTTGCTTCTCTCCCTAAACGGTGTCTCAGTTTTCAGAGTCTGGCCCCATGACCACTCTGTCTAGTAGCAAGTCCTAGACTTCTAGCACAGCAGCCCAAGGCTTCTGGACGGAAGCAGAAGCTGCCAGATCTTCTTAATGCCTGGGCTCAGAAGACCCAGAACGTTCTTCCACATTCTATTGGTCAAAGTAGTCTTGGGGCCAGCCAAGATTCAGGGGCAGGGAAATATGCTCAGTGTCTTTATGAGAGGAGCAGCATGTATGTAGAAAGAAGAGTGGGATTGTGGGAGTATTTGGGGCCATCTTTGGAGATGCACTAGCTGCTACAATAGTTAATGCGAAAGTCAGAACATGCTTACTTATCAGAGACTACCACCCATCGTGTGTGTGTGTGTGTGTGTGTGTGTGTGTGTGTAATCATTCCTCTCTCTATATAATACATGTAAATATAACTAGAATACTATATATATATATATATATGTATATATATATATATACATATATATATATATATATATATATATATATATATATATATATGAAATGAAGTATGCTTCAGTGCCAGCTCAGCCAGGTAAGCCTATATTAATATCACATAGCCTCAGTTTTGCTTGAAAATAAAAATTACATGGCATAGAAAGAATGTGTAAGGACCTGGATGAGGGCTTAAGAGTGCATACAGGCTATATTTTAGAACTATTCAATCCACTACAGAATTCACAGATATGGGTACAATTTCTAAGTTAACCACTATCTTGTGACTGGCTTGCTCCGTGGCTTGTCTTGGGGGAGAATGCTTTATCTTTGCTTTAGGCATTCCATCTCTGACGTGCCTTTTCAGTTGTGGGGACTATGATTTTAAACCCACCAAATGCAAGGAAACAATAGACGTCTTTCTTAGCTACTTGTAAAAGGTCATATGGAAAATGAGCATGTGCAGAGTGGTTCCAACTAGACATGCAAGCACATGCATAAATGAACACATTTAGAACATTGTTTGTCAGTGTTAACCCTTTGTTGACACAGAAAAAAGAAGATTGTTTTCTTATCTTCAGGCGGTTTTCAATTGAATTTGTGTGAAATAGAAAACAGAAGTGAATTGTTGAAATTTTCACTTGATCTGTTAGTGCTGGGAGCTCTGGAGGGACCCAGTATGGAGATAATGCCTGAATCCTGGGAGAGGGAAGACACTCACTCACTAGTTTGGTTGGATCTTTCCTCTTAGTCTCAGGACAATCAGCAGACCAGAGCTACAGGAAGACCTTTAAAGCTCTATCAAGATTGTGCCCCTCCAACACAAGTCAAAAGAGAAATAGTAGTACTCTACAAATAAGTAGAAGATAGTAGAAGTAAACTTTTATCTGACTTTTTACCTGTGATTTTTGTGAAACAGTGAATACCAAATTCTTTCAAAGGTTTCCTTTTTTCTCCCCCCTCATAATTTAGTGTTTTTGCTTTATTAGAGCCGAAACTTGCCTTGCTTTGGGCAATACCACACCATTGCCCAAAGCTCAGATCCATTGTCTCGGGAAGCCAATGTAATTACTTGTCAAGAAAAAACTGGTTAGTATGGTCTGCTCACCGATGTAGTTTATTGACTGATATGTTTATAGTGATCCAAGAGCACTGTATAGTTTTGGTTGGAATACAGCTGCTTTGGGGGAGAAACTGGCAAGGTTAGATCACCCTCAGATTTCTGGAAAATATTTTATTATAATAGACCTAGCCATACATGGGAGGATTATAATATCTCATGGATCATCTGGGGGAAGAAACTGGCCTTCAATACTACTATTTCCAGAAGCGAACATAAAAACACTTTAATCCATTTCCCACAATGCAGGTTGCTAAATTTGTAAAATTTTGCGTTATGATTGCCATGGATAAACAAGAAGGGGCTTGAATGCATGCTTTGCTGTAGAAGACTTTTTTTTTTTTTTTGCAAAAAACCCCCCATAACCCTCCAAAAATGCAACTAGTGGGTTTAAGCAAAAGCTTTTGGTAGCTTTATTGAGCACACATGCATAAAGGGGTTTGCTTCTCCAGTAAGGGATACTGGAAAATCAAAGCCCTCTGACCTATGTGTCAGATGCACATGAAGAATAAATAATAATAAAAAAGGTTTAAAAACCCAGGATGTCTTTCTATCAGGATGGAATGAAAAAGTAAATATTCATTGTACATAAATCATGTCTGAAAGGCTGAGAACTTGTGCAATCTGAATTAAATTTGATGAAAATAGTGCATGGAATTGATGATTTCATTCTGAGTGCACAAGTCATTTTTCTGCTTATATTTTTTTCTCTTCTCTTCTTTCCTTCCCTCCCTCCCTGTCCAAGTGCCCCTCCTCCTCTCTACTTCCAAAAGAAGAGAACACTGTTCTCAGAACTCTCTCAGGCTTTCTTAATTGAAAGCAATGATTCTGAGTCACTCCTTTATATTAAGTGAAACACTCTTGCATGAATCTCCAGGGATGAAGTGATTAGCACAGCAAGAAGCCGGCAGACTCCGGTTGTCTCTGCAAGTGGTGGAAAGAATCAATACAATTTTGCAAAGATAACAGTGAAAGAATGGTATTTTCTTTCAAAACATGTCCCTCTCTGAAACATCAGTGCAGACATACGTCAAGATAGAAACCGGATCATATTTCTAACAGTTGAAGACTCAGATTTCGTCAAAGAAGACTGTTTGTTCTCATGCCCAAACTGTATTCTACACTGTCCCCTTGTCTGGACTATAATGGAATATAACATTAACTTCGGACAGTGGAGGTTGAGTTGGTGCCAACCTTGCTAATGAACATGTGGTTTCAATGATCATGTGGCTACTTGCACGTTAGGGGGCAAGGTGCCAGGTACTTAACGTCAAGGGGGCAACTGATGTAAAGAGTACCATCTCCTGATATGATTACATTCCCAAAAATGCTCTGGGCCCAGACTGAGACTCAGCAAATTGGGGGTGTCACTCAGTATCAGGGAGTTTAAGGCACTAACACATCAGGAGGGGCCCAGCAGATGGCTCAGAGAACCTGAAGCATCCCAGAGTGTTGGCGATAATGAAATGGATTACCCTGCAGTGTGGAAAAACTCAGCCTGGCCCAGGAGGGCGGTGGGAGGAGAGAGGATTAGGATCGCTCCCTGCTTCAAGTTCCTGGTGTTCTGGACTCTGGGATTTGAGGGTCTGAAAGCTAGAAGACAGTGAAATGAATTACAGTTTAATGATATTCCCACTACACTGACAAAATGGATTCAATTACATAATGGTAGCATTAAATGTTATTAAGAAGGGATCCAGAGTCTTGAGGCCAGACTCTCAGAAAATCACGATAAGCTGCTTAAAACAGCTGAAATAGCACATTTACAGGCTTTCCAGTCCTTGGTTTGTTGAAGAGGAAAAGAGTTACGTTTGCCCAAACATTCTGCAGTGCTGGTCTGTTATCAGGGCCTTTCATACACGGAGAGGGAGTATTAGGATATATCTGATTTGATTGTGCTATCTCCAAGTACACTTGCCCCCCTCCCCCCAGAAATGCTTTTGCGAAGCGCAGTGCTAAATGGCTTGCCTGAGGCCTTGTGACAGGGCCATGATTTTTCATGAGAGCAGGACCCCTTCTGGAAGGTGACCAGATTTATAGAGAATGGACTGGTTTTCTTCAATTCTATCTTCTCCTTTGCATGGAAGTCCTTTCATTCTGTTTCACTTTTAAATTTGCAAACCGTAAAATTCACTCTTTGTGATGTCCAGATTTGACAAACACGTAGAATCATGTATCTACCACCATGATCCACACACAGAGAGTAAATTTGCTTCAAAAACTGTCTTCATGCTGCTTGTTTGTGTCAATTCTCCATCTCACCTCCAGCTGCTGGCAACTGCTGAGCTGTTCTCCATCCCATAGATTTGCCTTTGGCTGAAAATCATTTGAAGGGAACCTATAGTATGCAGTCTTTTCGGTGTGATTCTTTTAGCAAAATCCATTTGACCGTCATCCATGTTGTTTCATGTATCGGTGGATTCTTCCTTTTCATTGCTGAGTAGTATGCCGTTTGTGGATGTACCACAGTTGGTTTATCCATTCACTCATGAGCCATTTGCACTGTTTCCAGTTTTTAGTGATTGTGAATGAAGCAGCTATGAGCATTTGCATACAGGTTTTTGTGTGAACATAGGCTTGTACTTCCCTTGGGTAGAATCTTGAGAATGAACTTGTTGAGTCATACGGTCGGTATAGGTTTAACTTTGTAGGAAATGGCTAAATTGTTTTCCAAAGGAGCTGTAATATTTTGCTTTCATGCCAGCAAGATATGAGAGTTCCAGATGCTCTGTATCCTAATCAACTCTTGGTATTGTCAGTTTGTTTTTTAATGTAAATCATTTGTGTAGGTAAGTACTGGTATCTCATTGTGGTTTTAATTTAGATCTTTCTGATGACTAATGGTGTGAGTATGTTTCATGTGCTTTTTTGCCATCTGTGTACCTTTTTTGGTGGTCTGTTCAAATCTCATCAATTTTTAAACTGAGTTGTTTTCTTATTAAGTTTTGGGAGTTCTTTATATATTCTTCCTATAGGCCCTTTGTCAGATATATTATTTGTAAATATGTTCTCTCAGGATTTGACTTGTCCTTTGATTCCCTTCCAGTATCTTTTACAGCAGAAAAGTTCTTAATCTTGATATAGTACAATATATAAATATATTCTTTTACAGATTGTCCTTTTTGTGGTATATCTAAGAATTCATCAGTTAACACAAAATCACATAGATTTCTCCTATGTTTTCCTCTAGGAACTTCCTAGTTTTATCCTTTACATTAGGTCCATGATCAATTTCAAGTTATTTTTGCATAGAGTGCAAGGCATGGATTGAGGTTCATTTTTTTGCATACATATATGCATTTGAATATATGTGTATATCATATATTCACCATATTATGTTATATATATTGTATATAATGTATACATATATATGTATATATTGCTCTAATACAATTTCTTGAAACTACTATTTTTTATCCATGGAATTGCCTTTGCACCTTTATCAAAAATTAGTTGACTATATTTGCACGTGCATATTTTTTCTCTGGATTCTATTCTGTCTCACTGATCTATATATCTATCCTTTTATAAATACAAAGCTTTTTTTTTTTTTAACTGAAGTTTTATAATAAGTCTTGAGAACAGAGAATAGCTCTTCAACTTTGTGTTTTTGTTTTTCAGGACTGTTTTGGCTATTCTATTTGATGTTTATAAAAATCTTTTTGAGATATTGATTGAGTTTGCATGGTGTCTATAGATCATTTTGGGGGAGAATTGACATCTTAACAGTAGTGAACCTTCCAATTTATGAATCTATCTCTCCACTTACCTAGGACTTTGCTTTTTCATCAGTGTTTTGTAATTTTTAGCATATCTATTCTGCATGTATTTTGTTAAGTTTATAACTAAGTATTTGGTGGGGGGGGGTTCTGTAAATGTAATCATTTTGGGGCACCTGGGTGGCTCAGTTAGTTAAGCATCTGACTCTTGATTTCAGCTCAGGTCATGATCTCATGGTTCATGAGATCAAGCCCTGCGTGTTGATATTGAGCTTCTCTCCCTCTTTCTGCCCCTCCCATGCTCTCTGTTTCAAAAATAAATAAATAAACGTTAAAAAAATAAATGGTGTCCTTTTATATATTTTGAGTTTCAGTTGTTCATTGCTGATACATAGAAATACAACGGATTTTTGTATATTGATTTTTATCCTACAGCCTAGCTTAACTAGTTTAGTTTAGTTTAGTTTCAGAAGGATTTATTTCTGTAGATTCCATATTTCTCCTTAGACAAACATTTAAGCTGCAGATAGGGGGTTTCATTTCTTCCTTTCCAATCGGTATGCCCTTCTTTTATTTATTTTTCTTTCCTATTGCATCTGCTAGAATTTACAGTGTGATGTTGAATAAAAGTAGCAATCAAGAACATCCTTAACTTGTTCCCATTCTTTTCATCTATTAAGATGATCATATTATTTTCTTCTCTACTTTGTAATTTGGTGAATTATATCAATTGTTATTTGAATGTTGAACCAGCCTTACTTGGCCATGATGTACTATCTTTTAAAATATACTTTTTATAGATTGCTACCTTACATTCACTAATATTTATACAGGATTTTTGTGACTGTTTGTATAAGGGTTTAATGCTAACATTTTTCTCTGAGCACTGCTTTAGATGCATTCCACAAATTTTTACATGCTGCTTTTTAATTTTCTTTCAGTACAAAATATTTTAAAATTGACCTTGAGACCTTCTCTTTGACCATGCATTACTTCAAAGTGACTTGTTTAATTTAAAAATATTTGAGGATATACAGATAATCTTTCTGTTACTAATTTTTTTTTAACATTTATTTATTTTCAAGAGACACAGAGGGTGAGTGGGGGAGGGGAAGAGAGAGAGGGAGACACAGAATCCGAAGCAGGCTCCAGGCTCTGAGCTGTGAGCAAAGAGCCCGATACAGGGCTCGAACTCACGAACTGTGAGATCATGACCTGAGCCGAAGTCAGCTGCTTAACCGACTGAGCCACCCAGGTGCCCCTCTGTTACTAATTTTTTAAGTTAACTTCAGTATGGTAAAAGAACACTCTTAGGATGATATGTTTCTTTTAAATTTGGTAAAGTTTGTGGAATAGAATATGATCTAACTGAATGTTATAAGTGCACTTGAAGAGAATATGTATAATGTAATGTATAATGTATAATTGGATGTAATATTCTACAAATGTCAACTTAGGTCAAATTGGTTGATAGTAATGATGAGGACTTTGGTCTACTTGTTCTGTCAGTTACAGAAAGAGGAATGTTGAAATTTCCACTGTTATTTTGGATTTCCCTATTTCTCATTTATGTTCCATAAATTTTTACTTCAAGAATTTTGAAGCTCTGTTGCTAAGCAAATACACATTTAGGATTGTTATATCTTCTTGGAGAATTTATCTTTTTGTTCAGAGGTTATTTTTTCCTTTTTCCTTGGTAATATTCCTTTTGTAGTATACTTCATTTTATATTAATTGAGTATGCCAGCTTTTCCCTTGATTATTTTTGGTATAGTATATATTTCTCTATCTTTGATTTTAATTGATCTTCATATATATATATTTTTTAATTTTTTAACATTTTATTTTTATCTTTTTGAGAGACAGAGACAGACTATGAGCAGGGGAGGGACAGAGAGAGAGAGAGAGAAAGAGAGAGAGAGAGAATGAATCCAAAGCAGGCTCCAGGCTCTGGGCTGTCAGCACAGAGCCCTCTGCAGGGCTCGAACCCATGAACCGTGAGATCATGACCTGAGCTGAAGTTGCAAGCTAAACCGACTGAGCCATCCAGGTGCCCCAATTGATCTTTATATTTAAAATGAGTTTCTGGGGTGCCTGGGTGGCTCAGTCGGTTGGGCGTCCGACTTCGGCTCAGGTCATGATCTCGCGGTCGGTGGGTTCGAGCCCTGCCTCAGGCTCTGTGCTGACAGCTCAGAGCCCGGAGCCTGTTTCGGATTCTGTGTCTCCCTCTCTCTCTGACCCTCCCCTGTTCATGCTCTGTCTCTCTCTGTCTCAAAAATACATAAACGTTAAAAAAAATTTAAAAAAAAAATTAAAAAAATAAAATGAGTTTCTGGTAGAGAGCCTATAATTTGGGTCTTGCCTTTTTACTCAACCTGACAATTTCTGGTTTTAATTATTTTGTTGAGAATGTTTACATTTAATGTTATTATTAATATGGTCAGATTAAAATCTACCCACTTGCTTGCTGTTTTCTATTTGCTCTATCTGTTTTTTATTATTTTGCCCTTTTCAGCCATTTTTTGGATAATTTAAAATTTTTTATTGTTTCATTTTATCTTCAGTTTTGGCTTATTATTTATACCTCTTCCTTATTTTTACTTTTTGTAAAAGTTACAACACGTGTCTTTGATTAACCTGGGTTTACCTTCAAATAATATTGTATTTCTTCACATATAGTATGAGGGCCTTACAACAGTATATTCCCAATTTCTCCATCCTATAGTTTGTGCTCTACATTTTAGTTTTACTAGGCTATAAGCACACAACACACTGATACTATTTTTGTTTCACATAGTTATCTTTTAGAACACTTACCAGTATGAAAATGCATTAAAAAAAAAAAAACCCTTTACTCATTCTCTTTGTAGCCCTTTTCATTTGTTTGCATAGATCGAACTTTCTGGCTGATATTATAGTCCTTCTGCTCAAAAGACCTGTAGGTTCAGGTCTACTGGCAATAAATTCTCTCAGTTAAAAAAAAATCTTTTCCTTCATTAAAAAAAATGTTTTTCTGGGTACAAGATTCTGGGTTGACTTTTTAAAAAAATCTTCGCTTTAAAGATGTCACTCCATTTTTTTCCTCTGGTTTTCACGGTTTGAGAAGTTTGCTTTTATCTTTGCTCCTCTCCATGTGATATGTCTTTAATTTTATGTTGTTTCTAATAAAATTTATTTTTAGAATAGTTTTAGATTTACAGAAAAATTGTGACCTGTGGAACAGAGTTTCAATATACACCATACCCATTTTCCTCTATTATTAATATCTCATATTAGTATGACAAATCTGTTACAACTAATGAAACAATATTGATAGATTAGTATTAACTAAAGTCCAAGTCCATACTTGATTCAGATTTTCTTAGTTTTTACCTTGTGTCCTTTTTGTATTCTAGAATACCGTCTAAAATACCAGGTTATATATGGTCATCGTTTTTCCTTAGTCTCCTCTTGTCTGTTTTTCAGACTTTCTTTGTTTTTGATGAGCATGGTAGTTTTGAAGAGTTATTGGTCTGGTATTTTTTAGAATTTCCCTTAATTTGGATTTTTCTGATGTTTTTCTCATAATTAGGCTGGGGTTACGGGGTTTTGAGAGGAAGACTGCAGAGATAAAGTGATATTTTTGTCACATCACATCAAGGGTGCATGTAATCAATATGAATTATCACTGTTAATGTTGGCTTGACCATCTGACTGAGGAAGCATTTGTTAGGTTTCTGCACTATAAAGTTGTTCCCTTCCTTCTGAACTTTTTGGAAGGAAGTGAGTATGAAAAGCCCATATTTAAGGAGTGGGGAGTTATGCTCTCTCTCCTTGGGTATAGGGTATCTGCATAATTTATTTGGAATTCGTCTGCAAGGGAGATTTATCTTTTCTCCTCCAGTTTTTACTTATTCAGTCATTTATATATATCAGTGCTAATGTATCATTTACTTTTGTCTGCCTTCAAAATTTTCTTCTCTTTTTTTTAACAGTTTTCTTTGTTTATTCTTTTTTTTTGGCAGTTTGATTAAGGTATGTCTAGGGTTTGTTTGCTTTGTATTGTATTGTGTATATCCTTTTTGATGTTCTCTGTGTTTCTTGGATCTGTAGCTTGGTTTCTGTCATTAATTACGGGAAATGCTTGGCCATTTTATCGTCAAATGTTTTATCTGCTTTATTCCTTCTCCCTTCTTATAAGATTCCATTTAAACCTATCTTAGATATATGTCATTGTCATATATCCTTTGGAAGTTCCATTCTGCTTTTTTCACTCTTGTTTTCTTTTTGTGTTTCGATTTGGGTAGTTTATATCGACCTATATTCAGGTTTACTGATTCTTTCCTTGACTGTGTCAAATCTACTAATGAACCAGTTAGTGGCAACCTTCATCTCTGTATCTGTGTTTTTTATTTCTAGCATCTCTATTTGAGCTTCCTTTGTTGTATTCATCTGTCTGCTGAAATTACTTGTCCAAGACTGCGTGTCCCCCTTACCCCCTTACCCTTTAACATATTAATTATAGTTATTTTAAATTTCCTATCTTACAGTTTCAACCTTTGTGTCATATCTGAGTCTGATTGTAATTATTTACTCTAGACAGTGCGTTGTTTCTTTTTGCTTTATTTTTGAATGTTCGTAATTTTTTGTTGAAAGCTGGGCATCTTGTGTAGGACAGTACATACACATGTGGTTTTTGTGCCTGGAAATAAATACACTTCTTCCTGATGGGCCTTAATGTGGATTATTGGTCAACCTAGTCAGGAATCGAGCTGGTCCTGGGGATTGTTGTTGCTACGATTACCCACAGTACATCATAGATTTCAAATTTCTCTAGTGATACTTTGTGTTTAGGGTGGAGGTTGGCTTGCCAGAGGCTTTTTCTCAATGTTCATTTTCAGCTTTAGGTTTTCCCTTTGAGCCATGCCTCAGAGGGAGTCTGTTTCCATATTCATATAATTCTTCTGCACTGTTGCTTGTTACTTGATGCTTATTAGCCTGGTGATTTGGAGTCAGGACTATATTGTCTGTTATTCTCATTAAATTTGTTTTAGGCAGGCATTGTGTCCCTGAAGACCTTTTTCTACAAATTTGTTTTGTTTTTTATTTTTTAATTTTAAAAAGTATGGTGTCCATTCTGAAGGATCTGGGAGAAGTATGGAGGTATCTTGAGGCAGTTTAATCCAAAAAAACGTATCTGAGCACCAACTATATGCCAAGACAGTGTTAAATGCTTGAGATGCAAATGTAGCTATGACTTGACTTGTTCTATTCAGAAGCTCGGTAGCAGGGAACTACAAACTGGTAAACATTATAACCTAGTGTATGTAATGGTAGGAGTAGACTCTAGGTGTTTTGAAATACAACAGAGGCCTTTTTTAGCTCAATGTAGTTCATGGTGAAGTTCAGGGAATTTTCCTGGAGGAAACCAGGCAAGTCACCGTCTCTTTAGGAGATCTTATTGTGTGTTCCCGTAGGCAAGTGAAAATGGATTTGCAACGAGAGAGGGAAAGACATGAGAATCTGAAGGATTCACGAGGTAGATGAGGAAACTATGGAGAAATATAGCACTTTCCAGAAGTCATAGTCTCTGCGTTACTTCAGGTATCTTCATGGTATTATCAGGAAACATCAAGATTTTTTGATTCAGACAAATTGGGTTTGAAATCTGGCTTTCTCACTTACACCTTTCTCCTACAACCCAAGGCCCTTGGGGAAAACTACCTTCCTAAGGTTCCGTTTTCTTATATATAAAACGGTAAAAGTGTTCCTATTTCATAGGATTGCTGTGAACATTATATGAAGCCCCTTGGCTTCTAAAAAGAAGATCCATAATGAGTATCTGTTGTTGCTGTCATTGTCATTTGCAGCCCCTAATTTAAATATTTTAAGTCTTTAGGTAACTAATGATGAGCTCACTCCAAGGTCTTGTGAAGAGTCCACTTGGAAATAGAAGCATCCATTTTTTCTGTAGAAGTTCTTCCCCAAGCATCTGATTCTATACTAATGGTGAAGAAGCAGCTTAAAAATAAGAACCTGCAGGAGCACTTGGGTGGCTCAGTTGGTTGAGCATCTGACTTGTGCTCTGGTCATGATCTCATGGGTTTGTGAGTTCAAGCCTCGCATTGGGCTCTCTGCCCGGGCTCTCTCTCAAAAATCAATGAACATTAAAAAGATAAGATTTCAGAGCACCTGGGTGGCTGGATTGGTTGAGCATCTGACTTTGGCTCAGGTCACGATCTTGCTGTTTGTGAGTTTGAGCCCCATGTTGGGCTCTGTACTGAAGCTCAGAGCTTGGAGCCTGTTTTGGATTCTGTGTCTCCCTCTCTCTCTCTCTGCCCCTCCCCTGCTTGCTTTCTCTCTTTCTCTTTCTCTCTCTCTCTCTCGAAATGAATAAAACATTAAAAAATTAAAAAAATAAGATCCTGTAAAAGTGTATTTAAAAACTCAGCTCCTGTGGTCATCACTTCCAAGAGCTTAAATCTCAGAATTTTTTCCTGTGAGTATATAGACCCCACAGAGTTCATAACCCTGCAATGTTTTGGCCATGTGTACCCATCTGGTACATTCAACCACCAAACTGGAATATGATATGGTGTTTTCTGGACAGGATTAAGAGTGAGTTCTCTTAGGCTCAAATGACCCCTGCAATCAGGGGCAAGAGGGCTGTAATTGGCCTGTCACTCAACGAACATGCTAAGAATAATAGAAGCAGAGATGACTACTTTGCCTTGTGGTGAATGCCCTCCTTCGGGGGATTAGCAAGATGGTTAGATGAGCACTGGCAAGACTAGCTCTCTTTGCCCTGCTTCTTCCTTTAGTACACAATATAGCTTGTTTTAGGACCTGAACACCAGTGATATGGCCACGACAACTTCTTCCTTAGAAAACCAAGATTTGTCCTCACAAATGGAGACTATGGTTAAGATTATAGGAGCTGGGTGGATGAGGGGTAATTCTGTGCCAGTCTTTGTTCATTCATTTATTCCTTCAGCTGAAATGTATTCAATACTTTGTTTATGACTGGCTGAACTTCAAGGAATAATGCTGGATTTTTCTTCTTTTCTAATAGAGTTTCTTGGAGGCACATAGCTACTAATCACAGAATCGCAAAGATAAACATATTTCAGAGATAATTACTCTGAGGAAGAGTTATCTGCTTTGGGGGTTCTGGGAAGTCTTCCCCAAATGAGATAATTTCTGAGCTAGATGAGCTGGTCAGGGATGGATGGAGCATATAAAGAGAAGTGCACTGCAGGTAACTGCAGCAGCATGCACAAGGGTCCTGGGGATAAAGGAAACAGCAAATGTGAGCAGAAAGAAGAGCAGTGAAAATGCAATATAGAGAATGCGGGAGGAGGGTGGTGCAAAACAAAGTTGGAAAGGGGGCAGAGGTCAGGCCAGCAGGACCTGATCAGGCATTTGCAGGGTTTAGGTTGTCATTCGAAGGGCAAGGGAAACTGCTGAAGAATGGCACGTGGGGCAGGATTGGGAGGGGGTGACCATGGTCTGATCTGAAAAGATCACAAAGGCTGCAGGATGGAGAATAGATTGTGAGGACAGCAAGAGTAAATGTGGGAGGACTAGTTAGGAGGTATGAGGATGGTTTCTTTTTTCCTTTGTAGATGGGAGAAACTTGAATAGGTATAAATGTCAATTAGAAAGATACAAGTTGGAGGAAATGCTGAATATAAACAGAGAGAAGAGACAGTGAAAGGTACCTGGAAAGGCCAATGTAATAATTGGAGAAATTTGCCTTAGAAAAGGAGAAGGACTGATTCTACTTTCTAACAGAAGAGGAGAAAGGGGGGATGAATACATGTAAGGAGTTCACCACGGGAGCTTCTGTCTTATGGCTTTTATTTTATTTGTGAAGTAGGAAGTGGGGCCAGTTGTTAAGTGTGAGAGGGAAGGTGGGGGATAAAAGGGCAAATTAGAGATCCAAAGAGGGTGGAGAAATTTTGAAATATTTACTAGAAAGTGGGGAGAAAACTGATTTAGATGCATATAGGAATCTTGCTAAGATGTGTTGAGAACACACTGGTTTTGGTGCTTATAACTTCACATGCCAATAAACTCCATATATCACTTTCTCCATCAATACTTGTCTATTTGGCCTCAGGCATGGAGGAAGAAAAAAGTTGGGTTTAGGTAACATTGGCATTTTGTTAACAGCTGCTGATATAAATGTAAATAAAAAGGAGGGATTATAGGGCACTGGCAAATATGTTATTGAAATGATGTAACATGGGGGCATCTGGGTGGCTCAGTTGGTTGGTCGTCTGACTTTGGCTCAGGTCATGATCTCATGGTTCATGGGTTTGAGCCCCAGGTCGGGCTCTGTGCTGACAGCTCAGAGCCTGGAGCCTGCTTCAGATTCTGTGTCTCCCTCTCTCTCTGCCCCTCCCCTGCTCGTGCTCTGTCTCTGTCTCAAAAATAAATTAAAAAATTTTAAAAAAATTATGTAACATGAAAATCAGGTTGGAAAGGAGGGATTTGGAAAAGGAGGCTGATAGATTGAGAGAAAACAGAAAGGTCAGTAGAATGGAGATCCTAAAGAGGTTAAAGAACATTTGTAATCTAAGGAGCCAAAGAAACAAGCTGGATGGAAAGGAGTTAGTAGGAACATGATTTAATGATTTTGGTTATACAGAAGTTTTGGGTGATGACTGGTTCTAGGGTAACTCTGGGAGATAATTCTCCATGCATATTTTTATGTTTCTGTTCGATCTGGGCTTTCCAAGAAAACAACACTAGCAAGGTTGGTTGAATGATGATTGAATGACAAATATATGACAAATATACCTTAGAAGCTAGAGGTAGTATATTACTCCAGAGAGACTTAGAGACTTATTTTTCATGGAATCACATACTTACATTTCTGAATAGTAAAAACCCAAGGACCTTCTCCCAAATTCTCAGAGAGGATTTATTCACATTCCAGATTAAGTCTCCTTCTCTTTTTCCTTCCAGAAGGGAGGAGGGACAGATGTATCAGCCACCCACTGTAAGGTTATCATTTTAGGGAACTTCTCCTGTGTACAATTTTGCTGTATGCACAGGATACTTCTTTTTGGTTCTTATTAAGTCACCTTATGGGGACTGGGGCTCAGGGAGCTGGTGCTAAGATGCTCTGTGAGTAATAAATATTATGTTCTCTTATCCAGAGACTTTGTGTTTCCTGGCAGAAAAAACCATGATCAAGGTCACAAAGTCTTTAATGAATAAAGGCAACATTAGAGAGATCAGTAGAAGATAGCATCAAGATGGAAGAGAAAATGGCATAAACAAATAACTGAGTCCCCAAAGTTAATTATTAATTCATACAATTAACATTTTTTTTATAAGAAGCTAATAGACTAGAAGCAACAATGGGGAACAAAGAAGATGCCGATCCTACAGACACATGCAGTATAAGTCTTTCAAGAGAAAGACTTGTGGGTAGAAAGTAGGTCAAGGGCAAGTGGAAGTTCGATGAAAAACAGTTCTAGTGGGCCTGGTTAAAGGCTCTGGGAAATGAAATATTAAGGTTGGAATAGACAGGGAAGGATCATTTGGATGGTGTTCTGAGATTGATGCAAGGTGGGCTTATACTTTGTGGTTTTGATGATGGTGGGACTATGCCCGTGGCGTCATTCATCTGTTTCAGCAGTTATAATCTCATCTACCTGGACTCCTGTGGTGGACATCATTCCAGGTCTTCCAGTGCACAGCCTGGCATTTTATAGGCTAAAATCCTTGCACCACATTCAGCGTGGGGTGATTTTTCTTGAAGTATCAACATAAACTTCAAAAAAGGGATATCCTGTGACCTCAGGTCAAGAAAATAAACTTGTCCATAGTTATGGTAGAAGTTGGATCTGTTATTTCAGAAAACTAGAGCTGAGATCGAGCAGTCATCTTCAGAAGAGTTAAATTAATATTCTAAGATGCAGGTTAAAAACAACCACTTCTTGGATAGCTTATAAAATTCGTGCAATTTGACAACTGTCTTACATTTACTAAAAACCATTTCCCCTTCTACCCAAGACCATTCCTTCCTTGTCTGCTTCCAACTTGTGACAGTGAAAGAGTTCTATGCTTTGCTTATGGAGTCATAAAAGGCCAGGTTAAAGCTGGAAAAGGAGCAGAGTACATTTGCTTATTGAAGGTTTTCATTTCTAGAGGGCCTGATTTTCCAGACTTTGATCAATGAAGCCAACTTCAGAAGAGTAAATTGGCCAAAGCACTTAGATGCTTCTAGAGTAGCTAGGCACCCTCACAAAAAATGAAATTGCCTTGGACCATCAGCAGTGGTTTTCTGTAGTAAAAATAATCTCAGAAAACCTGGGACTGCCCCTTAGTTCTTCACTTTGTATCTCATAGCTAATATAGATCAATATTTTCCCACTATTTCCTAAATTCAAACAAATTCTAAATTCTGTAAAAAAACCAAGAAGTTCGCTGAGGCCAAAGTGGCCAACCATTTGAAGGTACTGTTTGAGAGAAACTGGCCACAGAACTAAGGTCTTTATTCCACAAGTGTGAGAAGCTACAAAGGAAGGAGACAGTTCCAATTTTTTTTTTTTAAAAAACAACACAACCTTTTTGTCCTAATTATGAAAATAATACATATTATTAAAAATTAAAAGATAAGTGTAACTTATCAAAAGAAATTATAATTATAGTTTCACATTCCAGGAATAACTAATGTTAACATTTTGTTGCACAGTGTGTTCTACAATAACATGAGTTACTTTAATGCCAATTAACTGATGTGCGATTGATAAATAGGGAAATGTGTCCATGTAAGGTGGAAATCGTGTAGCTTCATATGCGATTTTTTCCCCCAGAATTTTAACATTTTGAAGATATTCGGGGTGAGCTTTCTTAAAATAATAAAAAAGCCTTATCAATATACTTCAAGAAAAAAAAACTGAAGTAGAATAAAAATTATTCACAATGCGAATACATTCTTTAATGAATTTCTGCAGTTTATTTTTAAGTTTTGATGAGACTGGTATCTATTTTGAGCAAATACCCTGAAGGACTTAACCATTGAAGTTGGAATCATGAGTCCCAGTATTGAAAGCTGAAAATAGCATCACATCTGTTTGTGATGCCTGAGAAGACTCACCTGTGCTATTGTTTTGATTATTTTCATTACAAAGTTCTATAGGTTTTAAGGGGGCTGCCTGGATTTTATTTTTACTGAGCCTTATTATTGCCAGAGCTTGATTTTTCAGAACTCTGGGATTTTGGGAGTTTATAGCTTTATAGCATATTGCCTGTGTATCTTCCAGTCTTTTTAATTGAATACATAGTTTTCTTTTGATCATAAAAACGTCATTTTTTAAATGATTTTTTTCTTTTAAAGTATGGTTGGTATTGTAACTAAAGTAACAAGGAATATACTGCCTTCCACATAACAGTACTCTTTTCAGTATAACATACATATATGTATGTATGTATATATACACTTATAAGTATACATAAGTGTGTATGTATATATACACATATAAGTATATATAAGTATAATGTATGTAAGTATTATGTATATGCATGTTTATATGTGAATATAGTAGGTTTTAAAATTTAAACACATACATTTGTATGTGTGTATATGCATATATATGTATATATACATATATATACATATATAGTTTTAAACTTTTATTGTAGTTAAAATTATCTCTAAACTATCCAAAAGCAAAAATTACCTACAATCCCAGCACATGTTTTGAATTTATATAAAGAAACAAAGTCTCACTTCCATCCATTTCAATCCTTAGTAATAACCATTATTAGCAGTTTGTAGTATGTACTCTTGAGTAATTTTTCTTATGCTTATAGAGATATATTTATACATATACCTGCCCTATACCTGTCTATGGACCTATTTCTCTGTTGATACACATAGAAGATACATGTATGAATACATATTTATTTTAATCAAAATGAAATCACGCTATATTAAATATTTAAATAACAAGTATATTAAAGTCTTTCCCATTTCATGTCATATTACAAGCTTTATTCCAGACCTATCACATTCTTTTCAATTTGTCAGAGTATTCCATTGTGTGAGACAAGCTATGCGTACCCCATACTTACGTTACAATAATAAAACAGACATAGGATAGCATGAAAAAGGTGAGAACTGGAGGCACATAGTTAGTGTTCCATAGCAATTCTCCATCTCAGTCAGGCACATAATGCCAGTTGCTATATTAGGGGCAAATCTTATTACCTGGACGTTTGTCCAGATATTTCAGCATACTCTATAGCTACTATAATAAGAATCATATGGAATTTGCAGAGGAAAAGACTGGTAAATCAGTAGAACAGAGAAGAGTCTAAGAACAGACTAAATATATATTTAAGTCTCCATGACTCTTTTCTCTGCTTCCCGAGTCATTTTTCCTTATCTGTTGAAAATAGTCCTTATTTGCAACTGAGTGACCATCTCAGTCTGTAGAATGTCGGGGCTTTGGGATCTCTTTTCATTTTGAACTGTTTTTGTTCCTTTTGATCAAAGCTGTTTTCTCTGAGTACTATTCTCTTAACAATTTTGTGTATTGCCTATGAATCTTATTGGGGTTCATTTAATTCGATGAAAGCAACATTCATAAATGTCTTAAAAATTAAATAAAATTTAAATTTTAAAACTATCGTGAATGTATACAAATGTAACACACATACATGTTTTATCTATGTTTGATATATGCAAACATAAAACATGTATATGTGTTGCATGTCACAAAATGTCTAACGGCTACATCTTTTATTTTTATCCTGAGGCCATTTCTTTCTTTGAAACCCTTTTTCTGGAAGGAAAGATGATCTTAGGTATCTTGAGGTTTCTTTAAATTCTATTAAAAAACTGAGCAGTTCTGTTCCTAACTAATTTTTTTTAAATCTGTACCTTATATGTTACTAAAAGAAACTATTTAACAATTTTAATGCTATGTCTGGAATTCTCTAGCCAAAGTCACCAATTCATTAGGAATATTTTTTGTTTTTCACGTTACCATGCATGACAAATTGCAAACTTGTCACCCCTACATAACACCAGTCCTTTCTTTCAGTCTCCAATAACATTATCCTCAATGTCTTTTTAGCCTTCATTTACAGTTTCTCAAGACCTTCTGGCCTCTGCCCACTGCCCGATTCAAAGCCAAAGTCACCTGTTTTAGATTTTGTTATGGTAACACTCCAGTCCCAGGTATCAATCTCTGTTGTGGCTATCTGTGGCTGAAAATGCATTCACTCCAAAACTTAGTGACTTGAAACAATTATTTTATGCCTCACAGTTTTATGGGTTGACTAAATTTGGCTATGAGGTTGTCATTTGAAGTTACTCATGAGATTATAGTCAGAAAGTAGCTGGGATTGGAATCCAAGGCTTGACTGAATTGAATATCTAAGATGATTTCTTCATTAACATGGTTTTGATGCCTCAACTATGATAATTGGAACAGCTGATACTGGCTGGGCATTTTATTGCTTCCATTTGGCCTCTTCATGTAGGGCTTAGGATACCTTACAGCAGGAAGGTCTCAATGGTGACTGAACTTCTTACATGGCAGCTCGCTTTCCCCAGAGTATGTGTTCCCAAGGACCAAGGTGAAATCTTAAAACTTCTTAAGACCAACTTTTGCCACATTTTGTTGGACACACATGCCAGCCTTGATTCAATGTGGGGAGGGCCTGGACAGCAACATGAATCCTAGGGGGTGTGGTTCATTGGAGGGTCTTCCTTGTAGAATAGTTACTATATGTAGATAAACCATAACTTATTTAACCATTCCTCTATTGATTATGATAAGTATGGTTTACTTAAATTTGTTGCTATTATTAACTTTGCTGCAGAGAACCTCCTTTTCATGTGATTTTGTCAGTCCTTCTCAAATGTATATGTAAATGTAATACTTTTTAACTGAACATAAAGGAAGATTTTGAAGGAACTCTATAGATTTATGAAAGAGAAAGTGTATAAGACTTGGCAATAGATTTTTGGGAAAGAATAGTGAAAAGACATTTGTCCAAACATTTCAGCGTACTCTATAGCTGCTATAATAAGAATCATACAGAACTTGCAGAGGAAAAGACCAGTAAATCAGTGGAACAGAGAAGAGCCTAAGAACAGACTAAATATATATTTAAGTCTAAGATTTGATATTGATGGTATTTCAAATCAGTGGGATAATAATGTATTATTGAGAAATATATATTAATATATTGATATTTTAGAAGAAAATATTATTAGATTTCCTCTCCTAACACATATAAAACCACATTGTAGGTAAACTAAAGGCCTAGGTATAATATTAGATGAAAGTTATTTTTATTTTTATTTTTTTAATATGAAATTTATTGTCCAATTGGTTTCCATACAACACCCAGTGCTTCTCCCAACAGGTGTCCTCCTCAATGCCCATCATCCGCTTTCCCCTCCCTTCCACCCCCCATCAACCCTCAGTTTATTCTCAGTTTTTAAGAGTCTCTTATGGTTTGGCTCTCTCCCTCTCTAACTTTTTTTTTTTTTCCTTCCCCGCCCCCACAATGGTCTTCTGTTAAGTTTCTCAGGATCCACATAAGAGTGAAAAGATATGGTATCAATGTCACTCCTCATCAGGGAAATTCAAATCAAAACCACACTGAGATACCACCTCACACCAGTCAGAGTAACCAAAATGAACAAATCAGGAGACTATAGATGCTGGAGAGGATGTGGAGAAACAGGAACCCTCTTGCACTGTTGGTGGGAATGCAAACTGGTGCAGCCGCTCTGGAAAACAGTGTGGAGGTTCCTCAAAACATTAAAAATAGATCTACCCTATGACCCAGCAATAACACTGCTAGGAATTTACCCAAGGGATACAGGAGTGCTGATGCATAGGGGCACTTGTACCCCAATGTTTATAGCAGCACTTTCAACAATAGCCAAATTATGGAAAGAGCCTAAATGTCCACCAACTGATGAATGGATAAAGAAATTATGGTTTACATACACAATGGAATACTATGTGGCAATGAGAAAGAATGAAATATGGCCTTTTGTAGCAACGTGGATAGAACTGGAGAGTGTTATGCTGAATGAAATAAGTCGTACAGAGAAAGATAGAAGACACTTAAAAACACTTTTTAAGAGTAAGCTCAGAATAGGAAAGACATGGGGCAAAAGAAAGCTGCATATGATTACATAAAGATGTAAAACTTCTATTTTCCAAAAGATATTACATTAACTTTAAAATTTTTATCATTATAATGCAAACAACAGAGTGAAGAAAATATTTGTAACACACAAGAAATTAACATTCTTAACACACACAGAAAGCTTCTATATTCATAGAAATATTTTTATATAGAAAAAAGAGGCAGAGTAATAAAGTCTAGAAATAAGTATTTCATCAAAGAAGAAATGAAAATGACCAATAAATATATGTAGAATTTTTACCTTTACCCCAACTTAACATCCCAGTTTCAGTGGGCTGATAAAATTTTCTGCTCATCAATTTGTTCAGAAACCTATAATCTCCAGAGCTGGTGAGAATGAGGGGGAATGAGCTCTTTCGTACACTGTTGCTGGGATTAAATACATTACTCTGACACGGAAATCCCACATCTAAGAACTTATAGAAAAAAGAGGGTGACTTTTTTCCATCACTGAATTTGATCTCAGGAACATTTCCCCATACCAGTAAATAGTCTTTGAAACAATTATTTTTTACTGATTGTGTATTATTTCTTTTCATAACTATGACATGATATATTTAGACATTCTTCTGTAATTGGGAATTTATATTGCTTTGAATATTTTGATTTTAGATTTAAGAGAACATAACTGGATCCAGTAAGTAGATATTATTTACATCTGATTGGAAGAAACAAAAAGTAAAAAGATTTTTATAAGATAACTTGGACATTTTTAATATGGACTGGGCATTTAATGATTTAAAAAATAGTATTAGTTTTATTTTGTTTTATATTGGCTTTGTTGGATCAAGGGGCACATCAACCTTTCTATTTGTTAAGCCTCTGACCCATATCTTCTCAAAAATTTGATTGTTGAAATTTCTTCTGGAATTTCAAGAAGGAAATTCTGTGTTTCAACTATCCCCTTGAAACGAAGAAAGACCTCAGGGATCCAAAACTTTGTTTTGTTTTGCCTCTTGGGGAACAGAGAGGAATGGGGGGCATATTCTTTTAAATTCTTTCTTATTTTTTTAAGTCAGCAAGAAACTATGATTGCTTATTGTTCACCAGAATTCTATGTCACATTTTTTAGAAACATGTTTGCAAATAATTTAGATTCTACTAAGACAGTAAAATGATGTTATTAAATAAATACAAAGGATTTGTGTTTACTAAATCCATGCAAACCTATTAATGAATAAGGGGGCTTAGGTGAGAATTTGATCAATGGAATGAGTTTATTTTTGCCATTTTATTTACAAAAATAAGGCAGTTCTTTTCACTATAAAGATAACATATGTTCATTGTAGAAGAAATATCAGTAATGTCCAAAGGGTCACTATACAAAGATGCTTATATTTTGGCACCTTTTTTCTAATCTTTTCAATGCATAGTTATCACTTATTTTACAGTTTGTGATCCCATCAGATATATAATTTAATATCTCACTCTTAATGTAAGTTAGTATTTTTTCATATCGTTATAGATTCTTGCAAAACATCTTTTTGAATGAATGTAATGCCAAATGTATATATCACAGTTTAATTATTCTATCATTATTGGAAAAATAATGTTTGATATTAAGCCTTTTGAGTACAGGTTTCATTTTTCATTTTTCAAATTGTTTTCTTAGGGACACCCAAATACATTTTTCAACATGTTTGCTAACCACCTGTATTGGCTTTCAAGGACTATTTGTAGTTTTTACACATTTATTTGTTTCCTGTCCTACTGCGTCGTGTAAAAATTAATCATTTAACTTAGTGTCTGTGACATTTTTTCATGGTTTGTTGGGCAATTTTTAGTATTGATTCGTTTTTTTTTATGTATACAGAACATTTTCATTTTAATATGTAAAATCTGCAAATTTCCTACTTTGTGATTTCTACCCCCTGACTTAAGTATTTTAGATTCAATGACATAGAAAAATTCTTAGAGTAAAAAGCTGATTGATAAAATAGGAGCCTACCAAGGTCTTCCTTCTCTTGTACCATATTGAGGGAGAAAGAAAGATGGCACACGGGACTCGCATAGGGGCCTTTACAATCAGAGCAACCCAAGCAGGAGAGAGTGATGGTGATTCCTAGAAGGCTTGGGGGGTAATGATGAGCACGCCTAGGCTGGTGGCTTTGGGTGGATAAGGAGTGGACAAAGTGCAGTGACAGCCATGGCACTCCACCTGGTTATGCTGTAAGTGATCACAATTCGGCCATTCTATTTTGTCTCTCTTTCTTACCCAGGGATGTCTCTGAGCCTGTCTTGCTCCTACCCTCAGCTGTGTCGTATTGCTGTAGGGTCTGTAACACTGGTTGGGAATAAGCCACTGAGAACACCAGACTCTTTCTGTTTCTCATAGGTTTAAGAAGCAGTCACTTACTTATTATTGACTACCGCATTATGTGGTATGAGAGGCAAAACAAAAAAGGTGGAAGGACATAGATTCAGGGTATGTTTCAAAGGTGTAGTTGACAGGATTTGTTGAAGGGCTGGATGTAGGCCATGAGCAAAAGAGAAGCAAAGAGGCCCCAAAACTTTTGCCAGGAGCCCCTGGAGCAAGGAGTTGCCATATACTAAGATGGGATGAACAGCGGAAAAAGAAGTTTCGGGAGATAGCGATCAAGAGATCAGGTTTTGGATGTGTTAAATTTGATATGCCGTGAGACATATCAAATAGAAATGTACAGGTCCAAATGGAGATTTTGGGGCTGCAGCTCAGAAGAGATACAGGCTAGAGACTTGTTAACAAACAGATATGTGAGATCACCAAGAGGTCAGGGTACCTAGAAGAGTGAACAAGATGAAGGACTAAGCCTTGGGACCTGCCACCGGGATGTTATTTAGAGGGCAGAGAGATGAGGATAAACTAACAAAGGAGACTGAGGGCAGCAATCAGAGAGACAAGAGGAAAGCCAGGACAGTTGGTGTCTTAGAAGCCAAGTGAAGGAAGTTCATCAGGCAGGAAAGAGTGATTGACTGGGTTGAATGTCGCTGGCAGGTCAGGCAAGATAGGAGCTAAGAGCTGATCTGTAGGTAGAGCAAAATGGGGATTACTAGGGCCTTTGACAAGAGCAATTTCAGAAGAGTGGTGAAGGCAAAAGCCTAAATGGAGTGGGTTCAAGGGAAGATGGGAGGAGAAACTGGGACAGAGTAGAATTGCACTGTTCAGTATGAGCCACCGCATACAGGGGGCTATTGAGCACTTGAAATGTGAATACTCTGGGTTGAAATGTGCTATAAGGGTAACATAGGCATCAGAGTAGAGTTACAAAGAGAATATAAAATATCTCAATAATTTGATAACAATCACATGTTGAAAAGATACTATTTTTGGATATGTTGGGTGAAATAAAATACATTATTTTTTTAGTGTTTATTTATTTTTGAGAGAGAGAGAGAGACAGCATGCAAGCAGGGGAGGGTCAGAGAGAGAGAGGGAGATACAGAATCCGAAGCAGACTCCAGGCTCTGAGCTGTCAGCACAGAGCCTGACGTAGGGCTCGAACTCATGAACCGCGAGATCATGACCTGAGCCGAAGTCAGATGCTTAACCGACTGAGCCACCCAGGTGCCCCTAAATAAAATACATTATTAAAATTAATTTCACTTGTTCCTTTTTAGTAAAAGAATTTAAGGTAGCTACTAGAAAAATCAAGGTTACAGATGTGGCTCATTATATTTCTACTGGACAGCACTGGTATAGACAATGTTTTCAAGTAGTTTTATTGTAAAGGGGAAACAGATAAATGGGTAGTAGTTGGTGGTGAAGTGGGGTTAGGAGGAATCCACACCATGGGGGGAGTGGATTATTCATACAGAGTAACCGGAGGGAAGTGATGGTCTGGAAGCAGAGAGGCGGGTATTTATGGAAGTTTCTCTTCTGCATTCTTAGTGACATAGGAAGCCAATCCTCAGCTGAGAAACAGCTTGGGGGAGGAGGTTCTCTTTTATAATCGCACTATAGACTGCAGAGTTTGACACAAGCTGCCTGGCTGTAGACTAGCTTAGAAGAGAAGGAAGGGACATTATGGTGTACTTTCTGGGTTCACTGGTATTTCATTACCAAAGACATAAAATGAAATAACCCACTGGACAGCTTGTCCCGCTTGGTCATCTTCTCCCTTTTATTTCTTGGATCTCAATTTCTTTTTATCAAAGCAGAAAATAAAAGACTGACTTTCAACCACCTCTGTTTGCTGGGTGTTAACATAGTTCCTTCTGCTGCAGGCAGCTTGGTTTCTTTACGACTTAATTGCCACAAAATGTTTCAGTCCAGAGCCCTACATTTTCCAACGCATCCTTTTGTGTTTCGTGTTTTCCTGCTTCTTTTCTGCCTTCAGGAAAGAAGCAAGAGGACAACTCGCTTGTCTCCATCACTCCAGAGAAGTCTGGGTGGACTGGGGAGGCAGCCTCCCACCCCGCACCCTCCACCGCCATCGCCAGACTTGGCCACTCCTGGCCTGGGAGCAGCCAGGCTTCAAAGAGAAACCACTACTTCCTCCCCCAGCCCCAGCGCCAGCTTCACAGGCAGCTGGGCCGCTGATTAAACATGGAAGTTTCACTTCGGGCTACTTTCAACATTTGCATTATTCCAAAAGTTATTTTCAGGTATCCCATAAGGGATTTTCGGACCCCAGTACATGTGTGGTTTTGAGACTTTTCTTCATAGCCGCAACACCCAAAGGTCCAAAATAACGTTTGAATACAATCCTTTCAGTGACCCCTGTGCTCCCTGGATGGGACCCAGGGCAGTGTTGAGAATCTCAGGCAGCCCACCAAGCTGCACCAATAGTGACTTCTGGACTCGTGACTTGTCGAAGTGTCAGGTTATTATGTTCTGGTGGAGAGGAAATCAAAAGGGGTCTAAGGTGACCAGTCTCAGACTCAGATTTGGTCTGAGGTTTGGCCGGGATCAAAACTTAAAAATGGTCAGTGTCCTGATCTTTCTTTTTCTTCCCTTGCTGTCTCAGAGCAATGATCACATAAAAATACCCCGAGTTTATTTCCTGTGAAATAGTTGCAGTTTACCTTTGAGCTGATGAGCATCTGTACTTAAAGGACCATAAAAACTAGAAGAGTTTACAAGATGCCGTGAGCTGGCACAATGTGGCAGGAGAGGAGAAAGCACTCAGGACGACTAAATATTTTACAGCACCCACAATTTTAGATTGTAACTGCTTGAACAGATAACTGCCCTTCTCTCTCCGGCTCCCTTCTCCTCTCCCTTCCCGTTCCTTTGGCTTGCTTTCTTTCTGCCATGTTTTTTTTTTTTTTTCTTTTCCCTCTCACTCAAAATTAACTTTTTGCATTTAATTCTGACTGCTTCCTCCAAGAGTTAATTTGTTAGGTAACTATTAAACATTTTATAGAATTCTCTGAGCTTGCCATAATCATTTTCTTGGCTGACCATCTAGAGTCATTCCATGCCATGGGACAGTTGGAACTGGAAAGACAGGAATTTTTGTGTGGGTTGAGTTGGGTTACACCTGCTATTAAAAAGCCAGTCTTTGTGAACACAGAAACAAAAACAAATAAAATACAAGATAGTAACCAGCCAGCCTTACTAAGCTGCATGCCTCCTTCTCTCTACCGTTGTCATTTTTGTGTGTGTTTGATTTGTCTGGGTTTTAGAAGTGATACCTCAATTTACAGCCTCCATAATCCTCAATGAATTAGTTTATGGTGAAACAAATCATACCAAGAAGGACTCCTAAGTCAGAGAGAATGATCTCTTTTGACTCTAAGGAGCATTTGATTTTAACAGCAGTTTGTTTCAAGGGGGTGCTCTTTCCCCCCCCCCCCAAGGAAATGCTCATTTTAACAGTGGAAGGTATGATGGAAGAAAAAAAAAATGTTTCTAGGCATTGTTGGTTTTTGGTTTTAGTATTGGGTTGAGTGTTAGGGCTAGGCAAATGTTTTTTTGCAAATGAATGAATTTTCTCAATTTTTATAATGCTGAAAACTGAATGACCAGATGGTACAGTGCTCTGGCTGTGGGCATTAGGTAAGGCATTGAAGGACACTGCCTGCCAGAGGCAGGCACCGTTGTCCTCCGACTTGATGAAGGACTTAGACTTTATTTTATTTTATTTATTTTTAGAGATTTTTTAAAAGTTTATTTATTTTGAGAGGAAGAGAGAGAATGAGCAGGGGAGGGGCAGAGAGAGTGGGAGACAGAGAATCCCAAGCCCCGATGTAGGGCTCAAACTCAGGAACGTGAGTTCATGAACTGAGCCAGAATGAAGAGTCAGTTGCTTAACTGACTGAGCCACCCAGGTACCCTAAGACTTGGATTTTAAAATGCAGTTGGGTTTCATATTCTGTCTTCATCGTCATTCCGTGGCCTCATGTCAATCTACCATAAAAATTAGAAGTATCTGTCAGGAAAAATGGAAGAAAGAAAAAAGTAAAGACAGAATTGCTCTATTGAGAAGTTAAATCAAGTTTGAGGGAGCAAAAATGTGTTGTATGTATGGGGCAAAGCTACACGAGGGCTCTCATGTTCTGCTGGAGGGTGTAGACCAGCCATGAGGAAGTCACAAGAAAAAGAGTCTTCATACTTTTTGCAGGAGGCCTAGTTTTCCAAGGGCCTGACACAGAAGCGTGTGGACAGTTGAGAAAAGCAGCAAATTCAGCCGTCAGAAAGCTAGCTCCAGTGTTCAGTGAACATTGTTGAACCTTTTCTCATTTAACTCTTAAGTAGGGGGTAAGGGAAGTTAAAAGGGGTGGTGGTAGGGAGCCCTCTTAGTTTTTATTCAAAAATTTCAGTTGTGCAGACTCAATAACTTCTCACCACATGCAGCGTGGTGGCTCTGGTTAATAATACTGTATTACCACTTGAAACTTGCTAAGAGGGCAAAATGTAAGTGTCCTCACCATAAAAAAAAAAAAGAAAAAGAAAAAGGTCACGATGTAGGGTGATGGAATATTTACCAGCTAGATTAGGGTGATCATTTCATAATGTGTCACGTATATCAGAACATCAAGTTGTACACCTTAGCAAGAGACAAATTTTATATAACAAACAAAAACAAAAAACTCATTGCCGACCTAAAAATTGCATAGATTTTCTTGCATATTGTCTTCTAAAAATGTCCTACTGTTTCATCTTGCATTAAAGCTTATGATCCATTTGAATACATTTTTATAAAATGTGGCGGGGGGGAAAGACGTGTGATTTTAAATGAAGGACAAATCCTTTAAAAAAGGGCAGATAGTTCTTTGTAGCTGTGGGGGGTTTCTCTACATTGGGCTTTGGCCAGCACACCTCAGCCTCAGCTCCTGCTGGATTTTCCGGACATGACAGGATGGGCCGCTCAGGCAGCCACCTCTGCCCCGTTACTTGATTGTTTCCACCATGTGGGCTCATGTCCAGCATAGCTAGGTTGCTGGTTGGTGTCATATGGTAGGTTAAGTCACAATCTAGCACTTCTGATGGTCCCCTAGACTCCACCTTTTGGCTTTGCTCTGGTGGGAGTCAATCCCTTGCCGTATAACACACATCTTTTTTGGTGAGCCCAACTCTGGAATGTTTAAAAATTATTTTGTATTGTGGAAAAAAAAAAAACTCCGCATAACATAAAATTTACCCTCTGACCATTTCTAAGTGTATATAGTTCAGTAATGTCAAGCACATTCTCATTGTTGCATAACCAATCGCCAGAACTTTTCCATCTTGCAAAACTAAAACTCTATACCCATTAACCAACAACTCCCCATCCCCCCGCTTCTTCCAGCCCCTGGTAACCACCATTCTACTTCCTATTTCTAGGAATTTGACTATTCTAGATAACTCATACAAGTGGAGTCACAAAATATTTATCTTTCGTGACTGACTTATTTCATGGAGCATATCCTCAAGGTTCATCCATTCTATAGCATATGTCAGAATTTCCTTCCTTTTTCCATTTTTTTAAATTTTTAGTGTTTACCTATTTTTGAGACAGAGAAAGACAGCATGAGTGGAGGAGGGGAAGAGAAAGGGAGGGAGACACAGAATCCGAAGCAGGCTCCAGGCTCCGAGTTGTCAGCACAGAGCCCGACATGGAGCCTGAACTCACGAACTGTGAGATCATGACCTGAGCTGAAGTTGGACGCTCAACCAACTGAGGTACCCAGGCGCCCCAGAATTTCTTTCCTTTTAAAGGCTGAATAATATTTCATTGTGTGTGTATGCCACATTTTATTCCATTCGCTTCTCAGTGGACACTTGGCTTGCTTTCACCTCCAACTCTGTATTTCTTAGGATTCAACAGTTTGAGTGGCAATGCTGTTCTATTTAAATTTCTACAAAACTCTGTCCCAAGGCCTTAGTTGTCTTACTACATGAGACATCTTTTCCCCCAAAGCTCTTTACTGATATTAAGAAAGTATCAACTTGAAATAAGGCAAAAGGGTAACTGTATGTTCTTTCCCTGTCTTACTGGAACATTTTCTAACAGGCCCACCCAAGGATCAACTGATTCATGGAGGGAAGGTGCCTTATCCAACAAACTCTTTGCTATTGATAAAGGCTCAGACTCTGTGAAGTGACGTGTTTATTGGTAGAACTTTGTTGGGTAGTGATGCAATGCAGGTGCTTTTGATCTAATTGAAGAGATGACCCTACAGGTTGTACTTTTATTGCTGTGTGTGACATTACCCAGTGTTCTATGTAATCTAGTAATCTCATTTGGATATCTCTTCTTCAGTTTTCTTATATATTCAGTTCCTCAAATGCTTTTTGCATCAACCCCACCATTCTGCTTGCTTTCACGTTGATGAATTAAATAAATCCTTGCCACATGCTCATGTTATGTTTACATGCGAGCCGTATTTATGACTTCAAAAGATTACACTTTGAATTTCTCTCCTGCCAGAACAGCCAGTGTAAATTACCACATTTCTTCATTTCAGTGAAGTTTTTGTTGCCAAGCCATAGAGAAGCCTGATTGTGTCAGAAACGTAAGCACGAGCTGTATATTAGGATAAGGTAGAAAACAGCTTCCTGCTAAATATACGTATAGCATGATTTTCTTTTCTTTGCTTCTCTTCCGTCTTCTTTTTTTTTTTTTTTTTTAAGAAAACTGGTCAACAATGCAACAATGCATTTACCCTGTAAGTGTGTCCGAGCATTTTAATCTACTATGAGGGCAAGGTACATTTCCATGTTGACACATGTAGAACGGCTAGGCTTCTGTCCATCACAACTGAAGTCTGCAACCTGAGCCACGAGTCTGGGAAGGCCTCAAGGTGGGTTTCCCAAAAGTCAGAGTGGGAAGGCTGGCTAAGCTCACAGGTTGCAGGAAAGATTATAAAATAAATAACAAGCTAAGTTTCCATAAACTCTGCATTCCCATAGCCACCTGCAGCCAAACCTCCCTCCTTTGGAGATGTGCCCCTTTCTTGCAAAGGGTTTACTATTGTGGCTTTACTCTGCACTGGCAAAGTGCTAGTGACTGTGGAAAGCAAGCCAGAGACACAACCGACCCCTCTTGCTTTCTACCTGTGTGTGTGTTGTTGTTGTTATTGTTGCACGGTACAGCCACGGAGCGTGGGATTTTAAGTATTCCAGAGATCAGTTTATTTGGCATTTAGTGAGGATTAAGTGGCTCATTTTAAGAATGTGTCTCTAAAGATCAGGGACTTACTCTCAAGGACGGAGGTAATATCTTAGTTGACTTCCTTTGTAATATCTGATACCTAGAAGAGAGACCAGCCTGAATTAATCAGAGCTTTATTGAATTCTGTAGGTTTTGTTTCTTCTTTTGCGCCACGCAAGAGAGAATACGAAGATAAGTGGTAATTTCGAGACTAAAAGGAGGATTAGAAAAGCAAATTAGGTCTTTTTAGTGAGTACTTTCAAGGCTATAGTAAACTGTGTTAAAAGTCTCCCATACAGCTTAATCATTGTCACATTGCAAACTCTTCTTTGATAAAAAGAAAAACTTTAAACTACTGCCTTCCTCAGTTTTCTCTGTCTATGTGTGGGAGCTACCCTCTGGGAGATGGTCTGTTTGAATGTGACTCTAAATTATTCAGTCAGCTGGTGTTCCACTCTAATTTGGTGGCCCTTTGGCTAGATGGAAAAGGTTGATGGTCTCACCCAAGGACTACGAAGATAACTCCCTTGCATTGTGACTTTACTCTGTGGAGTCAAAGGGATGACAAACGAAGAAATTTCTCCGCTGAAGCACATGAGGCTAATGTCTGTTTCTGGGAACTCTTTCTTAATCCTGGTTGTAGAATTTTATGAACCTCCACTTTCCTTGTGATACGTGTGTTTTAGGGTCGTTTCAGTCTTTAAGCAAAATTAGTACCTAGGGTTTTTTTTGTTTTGTTTTGTTTTTTGGTGGTGGTGTTTTTAATTCTTACTCTGATATCATAATATTTCAGGAATAACCACAAGTGATTCTGTAATTCTTCCAGACGTTTTAGTTTAAACCTGAACAAACCATGGTCAGTATCAATAAATGTTTATTGAGTGTCAGCTGGGTAGGAGCCTTGTCTCTGGCATCTGAACAAGTCTGTTTCAAGTGGTTTGGATTTCCAAGATGTTCCGTTACCTGGGTTGGGAGTCTGAGATTTCCAAAGAGATCTGCATTGTTTCCTAAGTTTTAAAATTAAAGTCCCAATTTTTAAAGACATTCTCTGTAAGACAGGAGTTCTTAGCAGTTTTCATTTATTAACTGCTTACCATGAGCTAGAAACTGTGGTTAGTCAAGTGTTTCACAAGCATTTCCGAATTTTAATCCCCACACCAACCCACTGAGTTGAGGGATGACCCTCATGATCCCCATTTTAGAGATGAGAACACTGAGTCTCAGTGAGAACATGCCATTTGTTCCAGGCCGCATAACAAGCTCGGAAACGAATCTGAGTCCAGTTCTGTCTGATTCCATGGCCTCACTGCTATATCATGTCGTTTGTTTTTTGATTGCCTCTTGCCAGTTCTCATTCAGTGCCATGATATTTCAGGACTTATGCATCACTTGGTTATACATTTTAAACCTGAGGAAACCAGCCCTGCATCGGCGAATGTTTACCGAGTGTGGACTAACTCTATCCTTAACATTTTACATGGCCTTTTGCGTGGTGTGGATTTCCAAATATTTCATTAACCGTCAGACATGTTTCTGACAGAGACTTTAATAGTGAAACTTATTTGAAATTCCCAATTATCTAGGATATTTTGTTTAAAGATGAGAACAGCCAGCAGTTTTAATTCCTTAAGTGTTGGAACATTTGGAAAAGAGAAACCCCAAATCAGCTTGCTAACAAATGGCTTAGTGAATGAATCGGCAGGATTGTGCTCTATGGTTCTTTTGGGATGTTGTCTATGTGTCCCCACAATCTGGGTGTACTGTGATGAGTTGCCCTGCTGAGAAACCAGACTTGAAAGGATAAACAGGGTCGACAGAATAAACAGAGTAAACCCTGAGCATGGGGGGTGGGGGCGTTGCAAGCCAGCGTCCTTTTGCTGCCTTAAGTCACATGCCCGGCCTTTTGGGAATGCGCCCAAAGCTTTCCCTTTATGAACTGGTGGAAACAACTTAACCCAGCCAATTTGTTGGATTTCTCATTGACTAGAGCAGCAGACCTGGGGGAACCTAGAAAGCTGGGCGTTGCACAGTGAACAAAACAAACACATGCACATGCCCATGCTGCAGAGAGGAAGGGGGTGTCACACAACACAGCGCTTCTCTATTTCTCTCTCTCTCTCTCTCTCTCTCTCTCTCTCTCTCTCTCTCTCACACACACACACACACACACACACACAGGATTAGCTAGAAAAGAAATGGATTTATTGTTGATCATTATGGCTGACGCCTCAATTAATGGAACATTTGTCTAAAAAGCTTCCATTCAGGGCGTCTGGGTGGCTCAGTCGGTGAAGCATCCAACTTCAGCTCAGGTCACGATCTCATGGTTCGTGACTTTGAGCCCCGCGTCTGGCTCTTTGCTGACAGCTCGGAGCCTGGAGCCTGCTTCAGAT
This sequence comes from Neofelis nebulosa, assembly GCF_028018385.1. Lineage (NCBI taxonomy): Eukaryota > Metazoa > Chordata > Mammalia > Carnivora > Felidae > Neofelis > Neofelis nebulosa. The sequence goes on from NC_080782.1 coordinate 223,060,945, forward strand.
TCACCGTTTCCCTCTCTCTCTGCCCCTCCCCTGCTAGTGCTCTGTCTCTCTCTGTCAAAAATAATACACATTAAAAAAAAAATAAATGAAAAGCTTCCTTTTGATATTTGTCAAGTGATCTCCTCTGAGGAGCTTTAAAGGCACATACCAGTCCATGAGAACTGAGCAATTCGTCATCAAATGAATAAGTTGGGTTAAGGATTGGCAAGAAAGAAATATTGAAGAGGGAGCTGAGAAAAGTGGTGGAAAGCAAATGGAAGAATGAACCTTGTGTGCCAGCGGTAGGGTCACTTAGCAGCGGGAAAAACAACAGGAGAGCTCTCTCTATAGGAGAGCTCCCGGTTTGGACCCCCGAGGGACCTGGGCAAGTCTCCTTGCTGAGAGGAGAGGAGCTGTCATCTGGGAGTAAGTGCTTATGCCTTAAAAGCCCTTGTCAGTGTAGCCCTGTGCTATGAGCCCGGTCCAGGTAATTCAAGAAAATTGTAGAAGTTGCATCATTTGTGTAGCCTAAGAGCTGCATTTGGGAGCCTAGTCGGCAATGTCCCAGAGGTGGGCATGAGGGAGAAGAGAGAGGCGGTGGTCGGTGACAAGGACACATGTGTCTCCTGGGCTGCTTTGAAGATCACCCACCGTGCCACCCGCCCCCGGCCGTGGGCCACCAGTGTGCACTTGTAACATGAGCTCAGACAGATCTGTTGACCCCCAGGACAGCTGCAGCTTGAGTTAATAGAACATAATTCAGCCCCTCAGCGATGCTTTCCTAGAAATCCAACAACGAATTCTCCGTGGATTCAGTCCAGGAATTCCCTTCCTATCTGAGAGAGCAAAAGTGCATCCTCTGGCATTTGTTCATTTGCAGCCGTTGGATGAAACCTCAGTGACCCATGTCTCTGCTTTTCTTTTTCTCCCTGTCCCACGTACCCCTCCAGGGTCTTCTTAGAGGGTTGTGAGATGTAGTGGGGCTACCCTTCCATGGTTAGGATTCTCAGCAGTAGGACTTTCCCTTGTGGTGTATGGAAGAGAGCCCCATTTCTAGTCACCAAGAAACAGAGGTACAGCTGAGACACGGTGACACTTGAAAGTCAAGGTTTTGAGGCAGAGGATGGAACATTGAGTTGAGACCTGGCTGACTCAGGATCTTTTTTCCTTCTTAGGTGAACACGTTCTTTTGATCACATCTCCTGAACAAGCATGAGACTTTCCAGGTGACATTTCTCTTCTTGGCCCAGAATACAGAGTACGGTACTACTAACCAGAGCCCCTGGACTGAGGAAAGCGTTCTCCTGCACAGAGCCCAAGGAAACGGAGAGGGGCAACAGAGGAGGAACTGTACTTTGTGTCTTTGAAAGGTAGTCTCGTAATTTCCCCTGCATTCTTTTCCCCTTAAGAATGTGCTCTGCTCCCGAAGCTGAGCCTCCCTGTTGCATTTGAAGTCATTAATTCCTTTTGCCTTGATGATAGCCTTGGAGAAGTTCTCCTGCTGGACATAGATGCATTTCACATTATGAAAAGAGTGCTCCAGAAGGCCACAGAATGGCCAGGGCTCTATTTATTTACTTTAGAGGTGGTGGCAGCTGAGGAAGAAGGTTCAAAAGAGACAAAGTTGTGCATGAATTATGATGTGATATGTTCAGCTTTTAGCTCGCCACTGGGCAGACCTTCAAAGTTAGTTTTCAATGGGCTTTTCTCAGGGGGCCACACCATCCTCTTCCAAATGTGAGTTTGAGGATGCTTCCCATCTTACATCACTCACAAATAACTGCCAGAGGAACCAGAAACAAAAACTATACAATTTACAGTTCCCCCGCTTTGATGTAAGGTGGGGTGGGGGGTGCCAAGCAAAGGCTTCTGAGTAGAATGTGGTTGGATTGCCTCAGAAAGCAAAGTCTTAAAGAGAGCAAGCTGCATTAGTGAATTAAAAATGTTAGAAAGCCTTTACTCAGATTCAGTTGAGCTTGATTTGGGTCAAGGTGGGGGAGGGGAAGAGGAACGAAACCCAACAGCCTGTGCCAAGGATTTGCTGAGCATTTTTTTTTTTTTAATGCTGACGGGCATTAAATTAAGTAACAACTGAAGATTACACAAGAGTAAACACTGCTGCTAATGTTTGACTAAAAGCTAACTGAGGGCTCTAAGTGACTCCAGTTAATTTACACATCATGCCAATAACAGCCCCAGGGGACTGTGGGGGGGAGGGTGCGCTGCTCAAGGTGGGGGAGACTTTTATAGCCACAAGCCACGTTTTTAAATTTAGAAAAAGAAAACTAGAGCTGAAGGAGCTGCTTTAGAGACTCCAGGGAAGGAGAGACAGAAAAAGAGAGAAAGGGGAATTGTATGTCTGTGCCTGCTGGGCTTGGGTTTAAAAAAAGGGGGGGAGGGAACGTGTAACTTTTAAATAACTCTTCTAGGAGGAGGGAGTGTGCTAGGATCAAAGAGTTAACTGTTCCTGTGGGACAGGAGTCTTAATAAATTCTGGACTGTGCCAAGGGTTCCATCCATCCCAAATGAAGGAGCGTAAATTCCCCCGTGAGATCAAATAAAATTGATTTAACTTTGCAACGTTTAGCTTCAAGTTAACATTTAAGTGTACAGCAGATGATGTTAAAATTATAGTCCCTCTTCAGCACAACCTCTTTTGATACAGTTTTAAATGCTTTTAAAATGGGATGTGTCGTTTATTTAGTAACATAGCAGTTGATATCCTTAGATTGGGATTTCATCATGCACTTTAATTTTCTAGGGCATTGGGGATGACCATAATTGCTGAACAATTCAATGGAGTGGAATGGACTAAGTCAGCACTTTTTATTGCATTTTTCCACATAATATCTGAAATCTTCTTTCTCATTGCAGTGTGTTTATGAAAGCAAGGCATTTAACCCTCACATTTCCTGGGCTTGAATAATTTTCTTAATAAGGCATAAAACGTTTGCAAATTTGCATGTCATTGCGAAGGAGGTAACTCTGTTTAGCATGTCGGGGATCAGGTCCTCTTGTCTGGTGCTTGACAACCTTCAGGGGATCCTTAAGGAGAGCCAGTGTTTCCAAAGACCCTCTTTCTTCTCAAGTTTTTGTCTTCTCTCAGGCAAAGGCAAAACATCTGCTGTGCTAGGCCAGTCTTAAGTTTAGTCTTGGAGTCTCAAAAACGAACAGTGGAAAGGTCTGGATAACATTGATGTTTCTGGGTTTGCCCAGATGAAACTTTAAAAATCCTAAAAGCCACCAAAATTTCTGCTCTTTCCCTTGATTGTCCTGGATTATTAGGCTGGAGAAATGGAATGGGTGGCTATGTTCCAGTGCTATTGAATGTTGTGTGAACTTACTGATACCAGCCTTTTGACTCTGGCAGCCTATTCTGATTTCTAGCATTCTCCGGGGACCCTCCCAACATGTCAGAAACCAAGCACCCTGTCTGCAGGGTCAGCCCCGATGCTAGAGAAGCTAGAAGAAAAAAAAAAAAAATCATGCTGTCTCATCCCTTCCGCCCTGTTAGTTGACTCACTCTGTGACTTTTATTGCCAGATCCAAAACTTGATGGCCGACCTGACTAAGGTCACCAGCCCCACACAGCTATTTAAAAAATTGAAATCACTTGGCATTTTCAGTTCTTGCCATTTGCGAGTTTTTTCGAACATTCTGATGAGCAGTTCTCAAAAATGTATTGCCTCCAAATAGGAAGGTGGGCCAAACCACAGCAAAATTGAAAGTGGCACTTCAAGTGACTGGAATTAGTCGACACTGGTGTGGCAGCTGGTATCCACCATACCTGATGTTAAAACCAGAGACGAGGGGTCTCCCATGTCTTCTGGGCCAGTTTGTTATGCAACCTTAAGGAATGTCTAAGGGGGAGGGGTGGGTTTTCACGTATGGAGAGGTTTTGAAATGTGAACAGCTAACTCGCTGTAATTCATAAAAAGTTGGCCATGAGTCAGTGACTGTAGATATTGTCACATTGTGTGAACAAACAGCCTGATAGTAATGATGTGGCATTTCCTGTCCTTGTCTTCAGTAGACGACACGATGTCAGGTGGCAGTTGTCTGCTGTTTTAGCTCTTCTCCTTGAACCTGAAAAGGGAAACTGATGTAATTTCTTGAAACTCTGAATCGCAAAGCTGGGGAATGGCGAATGGTACGGTAATAACAGGAAGAGCTGAAATTTATCGTGAATCTACTCTGCGCACTGCTCTGAGCAACAACCCTGTGAGGAAGGTACTATTGTTCTCTCACTGCGAAGTTTAGGAAGTGAGGCACGGGAAGATAAGCCAAGTGTCCATGGTCGACCAGCAGTTGGTGGAGGAAGAGGCTGGGTCTAGCCATAGCTGTCTTCATCCAGTCTTGGGCTCCGCCAGGGGGAGGAGAAGTCATCACTGCATTCCCGGGCATCCAGACACATTAGACACCACACACTGGAGTCGGGGGAGAGAGATTGGATTTCTTGAAGCCACGTCAAACCCCAGTCTCTATTATGCCTTAAAAAAAAAAAAAATCCATCTCTTCCCATCTCTTTTTGCAATTTAGAACACACACTTCAGTTTTTAAGAACAGATTATTTGAGGGGTGCTTGGGTGACTCAGTTGGTTCAGCGTCCAACTCTTGATTTCGGCGCAGGTTCTGATCTCATTGTTCGTGGGACCGAGCTCCATGCTGATAGTGCGGAGCCTGCTTGGGATTGTCTCTCTCCCCCTTTCTCTGCCTCTCTCCTGCTTGTGCTCTCTCTCACTCTCTCAAAATAAATTCATAAACTTTAAAAAAAAAGAATAGATTATTTTATTGGAAAAGCATAATAGCCACACTGAGCTTACCACACATCAGAAATTATTTAAAGTACTTTACATTTATTATTCATTTTATTCTCAACTGTATGAAGTGGATAGTATTTTTATCACCATTTTACAGATGAGCAAACTGAAGCAAAGATAGGTCATGTCACTCATTTAAAGTTGCCTAGTTAAGGGGATGCAGAGATAGACGCACACCCAGGCAGTCTGGTCCCATGGCCCATGGTCTTGACACTACTTATCTCTGTCTCCAATGAGCTGAGGGCTATTCAATGAGATTCAAGCTTCAGGAAAATAATTTGGGCTGGGTTCTATCACAGCTGATAGTGGAATTGGCCGTTTCGTCACTACTGTGAGCAGCACTGTCTGTGTTCCCTCTGCTGTTACAGCAGCACATTCCAGGACGGACCCCAGGGGGAGGGTCTGCGAAGGCCTGAGTTACCCCCCAGCAGCTGAGACTGGGTGATTTCTAACTCTTACTTCTCTATGCCCTGGTTCTCTTGCCTCAGAACCAAGGCCTGACAACAATGGCCTCTTTTATTTGTGGTGTTTTCCAAAGCAATCTCGCACGCATTTCCTCATGTGATAGGAGTCTCACCAAGGTTCTGTGGGGGTGTGATTGTGCAAGAACCGTCTTCAAGAATTGTGAAGCTAAAAGGGCGGGACACAAAACCTGGTTTTTTGATTCTAAGCCAAAACACGTTTAAACCATATCCCTAATTCTGTCTCCGGTAGAGACAACATCTAGGAACAAGTTTCCCTGTCATGTTGCAGTTTCTGTGGTAGATTGTGACCCCTTTTTCTTACAGCAGGTCTGTATGCAGCGGTCCGACCGGCCACGGGAACTGGCTGAAGACCACTCACGTGTTCACGCTGTATTCTGTGCTCGGATCCACCTGTCATGGTGGACACCTTACAGCAACAGGTGAGGATATCAGAACTAGTTACGTTTAAGAGCTCAGGTTGGAGCCGGAGCCCCCCGGCAGGGCAGCAAGGGCAACCAACGGTACAGAGAAGAATGATTAAAATGAGCTGGACTTTGGCTTCCGCAGAGAAATGTTGTTTCTTCTTAGAGCAGAGAAATTAACCAGACCTGTTGATAGTGAGTGGGGGCAGGTCTCCCATACTCCCCCTTCTCCTCCACTCCCTGGGGTTTGGGAGCCCAGGGAGGCTTGGATAGATGGCCTACGTCATCAGGACTGCTTGCAGCCCACAAGGATCTAGTTAGCTAGAGTCTGGATACCAGAACCCCAGCTCAGAATTTCAGAACTGTCTGGGAAGTTTCCACAGATCCGAATCTGTGACCTGGAAACAGGCTTTTACCACATATCCTCCAGTAATGTGACCGGCCAGCTTGTAAAGTGACCCTAAGGAAAGCTCAAATCCTCTGCTTCAACCAGGCGGAGGGAAGGAGTGAGCGGAAGAAAAGCGAGGAACCTGGAAAGAAAAAGGCCCCAAAAGACGTGTGAAAGGAAAGCTCACAAAGCACCTTTTTAAGAAGGCTTTAAGCTGGAGTTGACAGGCAAGGCACCAGCAGACACATATGGGCAGGTTAATGTCCCTAAAATCAAGCAGGAGCCAGTAATAACAGGGTCAGGCAAATAGAAAGTTACAGCTGGTAAGGAAGTCTGTGCAGTACAGCATGGGATGTAGCAATTATTCTGCGTATAAGGCCTGGCTCCCCAGCTCTGGGCACAGACACTGGGGCCAGAGATAGGTTCTGCTTCTCATAAAGCATCGTCTTCCCTCTGGGACAGTTCCTTGGAGAGTTAGGAGGGCTTTACAGTAAAGTCAAACATTATCTATACTTACTGGGTCCTGGAGGCCAGGTTAGAAGCTGCATGCCTGGTTATTGCCTGCAGCCGGGATGGTCTCTGTTGGCTGGATGGAGCAGGGACCGTTTATACGTGCGCCGTGAGCCCTGACCTAGCACTTGGGTGGCATTTGCGAGCTACAGCGGTGATTGCTGCTGTGACTGGGGCCCCGACTTCAGATCTGTTTGTTATCGCTTACCTTCCTCTGGTGGTTTGGGTAGGCGCTACTTTGGGGGAACAAACTAAATATGACAAGTTTCTGAGCTTGGCAGTAGCTGCCGATCGCTTGCCTGTCTGTTGCAGGGCTCTTTCTTTCTCTAAAGTAGTAGAATGTTGGCTTCTGTTTCACTGGTTTCTATTTCTGTAAAAAAACATTTCAGGACTGCTTTCCTCATCGTTCCTACTAAAAATTAACGTTCCCTTCCTTTCTGCCCTGGAAGGGCTGACCCATATTCACCCGATCTGTTCCCTCCTCGCCCGCTGCCAGCACCAGGCGGGTTACCGCCATCAGATGTTCCGCCCTGGCCAGCACATGTTTTTAAATGACTGTGCAGTACCCGTGGTTATAAAAACAAATGGACCTAGACAAGGTCCCAGCAGGCCACGGGGATACACCCACGTTCTCCATCCCTGCTGAGCTGGGCTCTCGCTTTGAGTCTTCTCCTAGTCAGAACTCTAGATGCCCTCATTCGTGCGACTGTTTTGGTAGTCGCAAGGCTTGATGGGGCTCCTAGACGTGAAATGTACACAGAAGGATGCTAGTTCAGAGGACACACTTGGGGGTCAAAACTAGGTGTGAACTCTGATGCAGTCGCTTACTGAGTATGTGCTCCTACGGGTGAGTTTTTTTAACCTCTATGCCTCAGTTTTCCCATCTACAAAATGGGGAAGCAGCAACATCAGTCTGTACGGGGCTGTGAGACTTGCATGAGATCATGAATGTGAGGTTCTTAGCACAGTGCCTGATACAGGAGAAAATGTTATTTTAATACAAGCTTTGCTATTTGTTATCATTTCCTTGTTTTCCAAAACGTAGCTGATCTTAGCGCACACCTGTTTATGTATGTAGGGAGGGAGGTCTGATGATTTGGAGAATGCGGAGAGGGGAGCCTCTTTGAAGCAAATGCCACATTTAACTCTCGTATCACCATCATCAGCTGGCGGCAGCCCCAGAACTTGTCCTGCTGCCTTCACATGAGCCACCCTCAGCTGGAGCCCAGGAGAAGGTAGAGTAGCAAGGGCCACAGAGCTCTCGTGGGAGGGGACTTGGTTATTCACCACAGGCATCACCAGGTTGTCACTTTGCACACAGGAGACGGTCAGACGGGACTGGCAGGTGATGCCCAAGGCATCACTAGACGCCCGTGGCACCATGAACCAGAGCCTTTCTCTCCTGCTGGTGAAAATTTGTAGCCCAGGGCTCAGTGAAGTACCTGGAAGAAGGCTGGTGATGAAAATGTTCACCTTTGCCTTCCAAGACCATAGCTCCTTCCCACAAGCTGGGCAACTGATGCACCAGAGTCTGCGTGGCCATCCATAGACCCTGCCAATCAGCATATCTGCCGAGCAGAGCAGCAGAACTGGCCATGGATACAGTGAAACACCATTTAAATCAGTGATTCCCAAGCCAGGAGTCCTCATGGCACAGACCTCAGGTGAGCTGGACTTAGCGAGGTGGCCAGAGTCCTTCTCAATAAAGGACCAAGTTAGCAAATAGAAGGTTCTCTAACTTCCCTCACATGATTAACTACAAACAGACAAACATGTATGGCCCCTCTCTGTACGTACTGCTAAATGAATGCCTAATTTATAAACAATTAACCGGGACATAGTAAGAGGAAAAAGAAAACAGATGAAATAAATAAGGCACCTTCTTAGTGTGACATATAATTCAGATATTTTGTGCTTGAGGTAAAGTAGCCCTAAGTGGTCAACTCCCGACCTAGGTGGATGATGAAGTCTGTATGTCTGTGGGTTTGAATTTAAGCCTACCAAATGCCTTATTCTCCCATGTTTCTTGTCCTCATGTGTCTCCAGGGTAAGAGTTAATATTAGCTACAAATATTCTTCTAGGACTAGTTATTAACTGTAAATGTTGAAAGGCCTTGACAAATATAAAATGTTATATATAGGCACAACAGTAGATCAGAGAGTTATCTTCATCAAGTGGGACTCAGAGTTTTCCTTAAACACCACAATCTCTTCGTTTCCCAGCAGTTCCAGGGCAGACTAAAGTTCCACGGTATATCTTTTTAATGTGGCAGGCCTCAAGGGTAGATTGAGTTAGGCAATTTATCCTCTTTTATGCCCTGTATTCACAGACAACACTCCAATGGGGTAACATAAAACCACAGATAGGTTTCTTTACAATGGTGTTTAAGCAAACTAGGAAAGCAGCCCAAGCCATGTGTGTGGAACCAGAAAAGAGGTATCAGGGGAGGCCATGGACGTTAAATGACAAAAATGAGAAACCTTCCTAACTGCTCCAGACGTTATGCTTAAAGGCGCATTTCTTTGGCAACTTACATGTTTCTGAAATTGGTTCTCAGGCCTTGGATCACCTCAAGGTGTTGATGTTGCGTTTTGACTCAGTAGAAGCCAACCCTCCCCAGACCGTCCAGCCCTCACCCACCCACAGACCGCACGCTCACACCATTCAGCAATCAGATGACAGAGAGGAAAAGTTCAAAGAGGGTTATTTCTCAGAACCCGCTGGCTCATCTCCTCTCCAGTATGTTACTCACACTGGAGATGTACAAAACCTGTAAAAATATACCGGGACTCTGCCGCGTGCATACGTACATGCACACGCATGTGCCATTGGCACTCATGCCACGAGGGCCACCCTTCCTGCCGGCTCCTCGCCTTGTCAGGCTTGTCTGCGCATGACGCCCCAACTGAAGGCAGGCCAAATCTCAGGGGAGGAATCTGCCTGGGTCTGGAGCTGGAGTTCAGGTTTGCTGACTTGGGAACTGACCTGTTGGTCGTCAGCAAAGAAAACATGGCTGTTAAACGAGCAGCAGAGGACTTTGTGCTAGTTGCTGATGGCTGGCTTTGGTTCCAATTGGAAGCCTGAGAAGTAAAAATATTACAGAGAATATATAGGGACAGAAAACAGAGCAGAGGTTGCCAGGGGGTGAGGGTAAGAGGAAGGAGATTGATTACGAGAGCTACAGAACTTCTCAGGGTGTCAGAAACATCTGTTTGGTAGAAGAGTGGTTATTTGACTGTGTCTGTTTGTCAAAATTAGTAGAACTGTGTCCTGAAAAGATGGAATTCTACCGATGTAAATGATAGCTATTTAAAAACAATTGAAGGAAGACAGTCATTTTTGTCTATTAAATTGATGAATGTTTTGAACAATGAAACAGATGATTACATATTTTGGAGAAAGTTCAGGAAAAGAAAAGTATCATACACAGTCGCGGGAAGTGTAAAGATTTTTGAATGTTTCTGGCTGGAAATGTGGCAAATATGTATCCAAAGACTTAAAGCTGTGAGTAATATTTTACCTGATAATTCCTCTTCTAGGGATCTATCCTTAGAAAATATTTTCAAGGAATATAAAGATCTAGGTACAAGGAAGTAAATTGCAATGTTGACTGTAAAGGGAAACATTCTACAAATAAGTTTATGATTACAGTACATCTATAGGCAGTAAGAATTATATTCTCAAAAATATTTAAGACTTTGGAAAAAAGTAAAGAATTAATATGAAGTGACAAAATTGGATACAAAGCTTTACATACAACATGCTTTTATCTTTTGTAAAAAATGGTGGGTTTGGTTAGTATGTGTATATATATATGTATATATATATACGTATATATATACGTATATGTATATATATACGTATATATACATATACGTATATATATATATATATACACACACATATATACATATGTACAAACAGAAAAAAGACTGGAAGGATTTGCACAAATGAAGTGTTAATAGTGGTTATCAGGATAGTGGAATTAACAGCGGTTTTAAAAATTATCTTTATTTGCTATTTCTCCACACTTTCTGCAGAAAGAATGTATTAGCTTTATGATCAGAAATATAAATATTATTTTTTGCAGTTTTCTTTGCTATCAAGGGCTCCCCCTGCTGCTCACCTAAAAAATTATGGTGGGTTGGCCTCCTACCACTTATTTCTCATTTTCCTCATCTTCTAAAAAGCTCCATGCTGGATCTTGATGACTACTGTCTACTTGTTACTTGTCTTAGGAGCAAACTAATCTAATTTGAATACTTGGAATGATATGTCAAGTTCTAGTCTTTTTGTAAAAATTGCAATGTAATTCACATACACTAGTCATTCATTTAAAGTCATTCATGATTCAATGTTTTTTAGTATAGTCACAAAATTGTGCAACTGTCATTAATATATAATTCCAGAAAATTTCCATCATTCCTAAAAGAAACCTCATACCCATTAGCAGTGACTTCCTGTCACCCCCTTGTCCAGTGCCTGGTAATCACTAAGCTCCTTTCTGTGTCTATGGATTTACATATTTTGGATTTTTCATATAAATGGAGCCATATCATGTATGGCCTTTTGTGTCTGGCTTCTTTCACTTAGCATAATGTTTACAAGGTTACATTCCATGTTGTAGCATGTGTCAGAACTTCATTCCTTATATGACTGAATAATATTCCATTGTTTGAATATTCCACATTTCATTTAGCTACTCCTCAGTAATGGACATTTGGTTGTTTCTACTTTTTGGCTATCATAATTAATGCTTTTATGAATATACACAAACATTTTTGTGGACGTATTCTTCAGTTCTCTTGGGTGTATAGCTAGATGTGAAATTGCTGAGTCATATTATAACTCTAAACTTTTTGGGGAACTGCCAACTCATTTTAGAAGGGACTATCATTTTATATTTTCACTAGCATTGTATGAGGGTTCCAATCTGTCCTTATCCTCACCAATACATTTATACTGTATTTCTAATTAAAGCTGTCCTAGCGGGTGTACAGTTTTACCGTGTTATGGTTTAGATCTGCGTTTCTCTCATGACTAACCATGTTGAATATCTTTTCACGTGTTTTCTGGCTAGAGTATGAAGCTTTCAAAATTGGGATGTGAGTCTTCCAACTTTGTTCTTTTCCCAGTTATTTTGGTTATTCTGAGTCCCTTGAATTTCCATACGAACTTTAAGATTATCTTGTTAATTTTTGCAAATAGAAGTTGCTGGGATTTTGATAGAGATAGGGATTTGAAATCTATAGATTAATACAGAGAGTATTGCCATCTTAATAGTTTTAAGTTTTTTAATCCATGACCCCTAGATGTCTTTCCAGAAATTCAGGTCTTCTTTAATTTGTTTCAATGATGTTTTGTATTTTTCACTGTACAAGTCTTACACTTATTTTGTTAAATTTATTCCTAAGAATTTTATTCTTTTTAATGCTATTGTAGGTGAAATTTTCTTAATTCTATTTCCTGATTGCTCATTACTAGGGCATGGAAATACCATTCATTTTTCTATATTGGTCTTCTATCCTGCAAACTTGATGAACTGGTTTATTAGCTCTAATAGATATTAATGGGTTCCTTAGAAGTTTTTGTTTACAAGATCATATCATCAGCAAATAGAGACAGATTTACTTCTTCCTCTCCTCTCTGGATGCCTTTTATTTCTCTTTCTTCACTAATCAACCTGGTGATAACGTCCCAGTTTGATGTTGAATAGAAGTGGTTAGAAAGAACATCTTTTTCCTGGTCTTAGTAGGAAAGCTTTCACACTTTCAGCATTAAGTATGATGTTAACTGTGGGCTTTTCTTAGATGCTGTTTATCAGGTTGAGGAAACTCCTTTCCATCCCAGTTTATTGAGTGTTTTAATACGATTTTTACGTGATTTTTTTTTCATCCTGGATTTGTTCAAATGATTTTTCTGTGTCTATTGATCATGTGATCATTTTTTCTTCTTATTAATGCAGAGTATGACATTGATTGATTTTGGTATGTTGAACCAACTTTGCACTTCAGGGATAAAGTCCAGTTCATTATTTTGTGTAATTGCCCCCTTTTCTTTTTATATTGCTAAACCAACCGTGTCAGTACTTTGTTGAGAACTTTTGCATATATATTCATTAGGGATACTGGTTTATAGTTTTTTCTTTCCTTGTGATGTCTTTGGATTTGGTGTCAGGGTAACACTGATTTCATTGAATGAATTAGGAAATATTACCTTTTCTTCTATTTTTTTGGAAGAGTTTGTGAAGTATTTGTGTTAATTTTTCTTTAAACATTTGGTGGAATTTACCACTGAAGCTCTCTGTTCCTGGGCTTTACTTTCATGGAAAGTTTTTTTATTACTACATTTTTTTTTTTTTTGGCTTCTTTATGTTTATTTATGTTTTCTATTTCTTCCTGAGTCAGTTTCAGTAGTTTGTATCTTAGGACACAATAACTTGTGTATAATTTGTTGGAATAAAATTACTAAAATAGTTCATTTTAACCCTTTTTATTTTTTATGTAAATAAAAATCACTTATTTTATTTCTGCAAGATTTATTTTTCATTCCTGATTTTGAAATTAAAGTTCTCTCTTTTTTTGAGGCAACTCTAAGCTAAAGGTTTCTCAATTTTGTTGATCTTTTCAAAGAACGACGTTTAGTTTCATTGATTTCCTCTATTTTTCTCTTTTGTATTTCATTGATTTCCACTCAAATATATATTATTTATTTCCTTCCTTTTTGGGGGAGGGATGGTTATTTATCTCTTATTTTTTTTGTTTCTTAAAGTATAAGATTGTTGATTTGAAATCTTTCTTCTTTTTCATAATAGATATTTATAGCTATACGTTTCCCTCTTAGTGCTGCTTTAGCTGCATCACATAACTTTTGATATATTATCTTTTCATTTTAATTCATGTCAGAGTGTTTTCCAATTTCTCCTGTGATGTCTTATTTAATTTATTTATTACTTAAGAACATGTTGCTTAATTTCCATATATTTGTGAATTTCCTACATATCTTTCAGTAATTGACGTCTAACTTTATTCCATTATGATTGAAAAACACACTATGGTTTCAGTCCTTGTAAATTTAGTGAGACTTGTTTTATGGTCTAACATATGGTATATATTGAAAAACCTTCTATGTGCATTTCAGAAGAATGTGTATTCTACTGTTGTTGTGTGCAGTGTTCAGTAGACATCTGTTAGTTTTAGTTAGTTTATAGTGTTGTTCAAGTTTCTATTTCCTTTTTTATCTTACGTATAGTTGATCTGTGCATTACTGAAAGTGGGTACTGAAACCTCCAACTATTAATGTTGAACTGTCCATTTATTCCTCCATTTTATTTTTGGTTCATGTATTTTAGGACTCTCTTGGTGGGCATACTTGCTTATAAATGCTGTATTTACTGCAGGGATTAGTCTTTCACTCTAATAACTATTTTTGTCTTAAAAATCTATTTTGTCTGCTATTGGTATAGACAGTCCTGCCCCCTTTTGTTTAACATTCATGTGGTATATATTTTTCCATCCTTTTCTTTTTTTAAAAGTTACTTATTTAAATTCAAGTTAGTTAACATACAGTGTAGTATTGGTTATAGGAGTAGAACCCAGTGATTCATCACTTCCATATAACACCCAGTGCTCATCCCAACAAATGCCCTCCTTAATGCCCATCACCCATTTAGCGCCCCCCCCCCACTCACCTCCTCTCCAGCAACCCTGGAGTTTGTTCTCTGTATTTAAGAGTCTCTTATATTTGCCTCCCTCTCTGTATTTAGCTTATTTAGCTTCAACGTGTGTGTGTGTGTGTGTGTGTGTGTGTGTGTGTGTGTGTGTGTCTTTGAATCTAAAGTGTCTGGGGTAGATAGCATATATTAAGTCATATTTTTTGTCCATTCTGCTAACATCACCTTTTTGTTGGGTGTAGCTACTGAAGCCTCTTCCCTGGTCAGTTAATGATCAGAAAGAGATTTTTTCGATGTCTAGAACCAGCAAATCTCCCCATCTTTGCTGAGGGACTCTGTGTACATATTGATTTACATCTTCAACACTCAGCCAAGAACTTGACAACTCTGCCTTAGCCATCATTTCCTGTTTGTACAGAAACTCAAGTTTAGTCGGAGTTGAGAAGTTACCATGTTCTCTGGTATTCTCTGAGCATGTGCATAGCCATGGACTTGTGCAGGACTCCACATATGCATATGACCTTTTGATTTCCAGGAATAAGTTGGAGTTTTTCAAAGTTATCTATGGGCATCTCAACTTTTCCTTTCAAGTCTTTTGGTTAGTCTGTGGTTTGTAACAACCATTTTCCATTGCTTCAGACAGCTGCAATATTCATCATTTACTTCTGATGGTTTTTAACCAATAGCCCTGAGAAAAAGTCTGTTTGTTTAGGCGACCTGTGAGTCAGATCAAATAAAGGCAGTCTTGCAAGTGGGGTTTTCCAGGGTATCCCTAGACAAATAGTTACAATTCTCTGGAAATGGATATTTGAAGAAAGCGTAACCTCTTTCTGCCCCTTCCAGTGGCTACAATGCTGCTGTTTCAACATGGGCTGTTAGTTTTCAAGGCTACTGTGGATGTGAAGAAGATTGAGTGGGAGAATAATGGGAAGAGGACCTGTTAAAAATGCTACAAAGCTCTCCATCTTACTGAGATTCAACTATTTTATGGACAAACATTCCTCAGATCACTGCAAGCTTTTGGTTCATTTCCAGAGTCTTATAGTTAGCATTAACACTTTTTGCCAGTTTTCTCATTGATTTTATATAGGAGAGGATTTGGGGAGTCCTTTACTCTCCCATTTTTTTTGATGACACCTTACATTCTAGATGTTAATACATTTTTTTGGAGAATTCTCAAAATTTCTGTTCACCATGCCTACATGGACCACAGATTTTTTTTTTAAACTTTTGTTGTCTTAACAAAAGTAGAGTTTGGTTTAACTCTCCTGGCAAAAGTGCTAAAAAAGCAGTCATCTGAGGCCTTAGTCATTCCCTAAACAATACTAACTGAATGCATTATCACTGGGACACTGCAGTTAAAAAATGCTCAATAATATGTAAGCTTGATATATTTTACTTCACTTTTGCACAATGTGAGGTTGAAACAAAACAGTATTCCCTAGGGAGCCAGTAAGGGCGTCTTTAAGTGGCGGTCCTGGCACTGAATAGATGGAGTAGAAAAGATTGTGACTGTCAGCCAACAAGTATGTGAAAAGATGCTAACATCACTAACCATAATCAAAACCAAAATGAGATATCACCTCACACCTGTTAGGATGGCCACTATCAAAAGAACAGAAAATAACAAGTGTTGACAAGGATATGGAGAAATTGGAACACTTCTACACTATCGGTGGGCATATAAAACTATGTAGCCACTATGTAAAACAGTGGAGTTTCTTCAAAGAAATTAAAAATAAAATTATCAAATGATTCAGCAATCCCACTTCTGGGTACATATACAAAAGAATTCAAAGCAGGATCTCAAAGAGCTATTTGCACATCCATATTCACGGCAGCATTGCTCACAACAGCTAAGAGCTAAAAGCAACTCAAATGTCCACTGAAAGGTGGATGGATAAAGAAAATGTGGTATACACATACAGTGGAATATTATGCAGCCTTAAAAAAGAAGGACATTCTGTCACGTGCTCCAACATCTGTAAACCTCGAGGACATTACGCTGAGTGAAATAAGCCAAACACAGAATGACAAATACCGTATGATTATACTAATGTGAAGTACTTAAAATAGTCAAAATCATTTCAACAAAAAGTAGAAAGGTGGTCACCAAGAGTGGGAGAGGGGGGAGGGGAATTAGCATTTAGTGGGTGTAGAGTTTCAATTTGCAAGATGAAAAAGTTCTAGAGATCTGTTGTACAACAACGTAAATAACAGTATTTAACTGTACACTAAAAAAATTGTTAGCAGTTCAGTGGAAGAACTGAAGTTTCCATACTCTGATTCAGTTCTTTTATTCTCTAAGGTACATGGTATGGTTGATGGTTTAATGGCATTCTGATATACTGTGGTACGTTGAGATACTTCGGTATATACTGAACCATTTCACGCTCCCGTGATACTCCTTGAAAGGGTCCACTGACATACTAGCAGGATAATACTACAGTTAGTACTACTGTATTTGAAAAGTGATAATGACAATGATGGCCAACCTTTATTAGTTGCTTACTGTGTACCAGGCATTGTTCCTTGAGGACTCTACCTTGTGTTATTTAAGCCTCATCACAGCCCTGTGAGGCAAGGCCTATGCCCATCCCATGTGACAGATGAGCAAACTAGGTGCAGGAGGTTAGGCAGCTCGTTCAATCTCTCCCAGCAAGTGGCAGAGCCAAGAAAGAAAGGAACTTCTAGAAAAGGAGAATTATATTGTGTCGTATTTCGAAGGTGATCTCCATTCATTATAAAGGAGTGATATAGATACTCTGGCTTGAATGAAGCTGGAATGAATTCACTTCTAACCTCGAAGGGACAGGTAAATACCTTTATTACAAAAGGAAATTCACATAATACAGCTCCTCCTAAACAAAGAGAGACATTAAAAAGAGAGAGAGAGAGAAAGATCTGTGCTGTGGGGGTGTCTCTTTCTATGTTAAAGGGCACTGCTGCGCTTGTAAGACTTGGAGCTGCAAATAGCAATAGGGCTTAAAAGGGTACCTGCACTTGTAAATGGAGGACAGAAGCCACGTACTGTTATTCCTCTTTCATCCACACTCTGCAGCACAGTAACCTGGAAGTAGAAAGATACGTTGAGTTGAATGGAAAGGAAAGGGAGTATTTATGGGTATAGGAAGGGGTCAAGGACACTCACTGATCCTTTGAGTCAGAGCCACACTTGCATTCTGCCACCACCAAAGCTTTCTTTTTCCATATGAAAGACAGATCTGCATATAAGAACAACCACAAATTCCCTCTTTGCCATGCCACCAGAAGAACCCGACATTGTTGTAGATTAAGTCCCCAGTGAGCTCACCGATGCTTTGGCTGCAAAACTGCCTTGGAGAGTTGAGAAAATGGAGGTTTCCAGAAAATTGAGGTGAGTGGGTAGAGGCCTCTCAAAGCAATCATATTAAAGTCAAGATACTGACACTTAGCCTACAGAGAAGAAGAAGGTGGACTGGGACGTGGTGGAATGTAATGTAATCTCAGTAATCAGTCTGAGTCTATGTGTGTGGATGTCTTCATTCATGTGGCTTCTCTTGCTGATACCCAACCAGTATTTACTAAGTCTCCTTGACCTTAAAGGACCCTGCTTGACTAGTTACAGTGATGGATTATTTGGATATGATGCTTGTTGAATGGGTCCTGAGCTTCCCTTCCTCCCTCGACATGGGTTATGCACTCCCTCTTGGGCTCTTGTGAAAGTCACTTTAATTATTACAGATTTTGGCCCCCAAATCTGAGAAATTATAAATTCGTATCTTCAAATGGCAAGTGAGCCTTCCATAGTGTATATGACTACAACCAATATGAATAACGGCTGTTCTTTACCGAGTGGCTACGTTGTTCCATGTATTTTCTAAGCATTTTATGTACGTTAACCCATTGATCAAATAGGTACTACTGTATTATTTTCCTGGAGGAATAGACTGAGGCTCAGAGAGGTTAAGTAACTTGCCTAAGGTCCTTCAGCGAGTTAATGGTCTAGGAACAAAGGCGCACTAAGGAATTGCAGTACAAATGTGCTATTTCCGACCTGAATTTGTGAGACACATGCTTTAATAAACTATATTTAAAGGTAAAGGGTTTACCACCTTCTCAGACACTGAGTAACTTAAACTACGTAAGGAAAGAGAACCCTTGCCTCCTAGGGGGGGTTAGAGGACCTACAGATGAGCATTATGTATAATTATCATGTCATTCTTAAGGCATTATTTATAATTAACATGTCAGTTATTTAGAGTTGAAGAAATACTTGTAGATTATTTTAAAAGGATTTTAAGAAACAGTTTGTCTTAAGCTATTTAAATTCTAATTCTTCACATCCCTGATTTACTTAGCAAACTTCAGGCCCGTCCGGTAACTGCCCAAATTAATGGGAACATGGACTAATGCAGTTTTGTGTAGAGGATTTGTAGCCATCCTTGTTTGGTTTTCTGATTTAAAATACATGTCTTGTTGACTGGGACTGGCTGTTTGGATATCTGTGAGATTCGTTCTTTGTAATGGTAATACGGTCAAAGCCTCTAAGGAATTGGATTTAGTTCTAAGAACCTGAAGTCCTCCTGTGAAGCGACCCTTTAAAAATATTAGCAAGTATCAGCCTTAATACGCAACTTGTATGCCTCACTGAGTTTTCGTGCGATTAGAAGCTATCACTCGCTCTTTGTGTGGAAGGTGCAATGGAGAGCAAAGAGTTGCAGTGAGCTGAGAGAACACTTCTGTTTCATGTCCCCGTCCGTGCCTGTTTTGGCCCAAATGACTCAGATGCAGGACTTCAGCTGCTTCAGCATTCTTGGGGTTTGTGTGCCAGCTCTATTGGAGACTAAAGCTTATATAAGTAATATAAAACCTCAGCATTTACAACATAAAGGCACCGCAAGATCTCTCCGACATTAAGCTTTGGTAGGATTTTATTTGGAGGAATTTTATTTTAAAATGTAATATCCTTTTCCTTTCTTTGGCAAATAGAATCAGGGAGAACTTGGATGGGACTCTGCTGCTTATGAAAAGTCTCACCCTGTTCACATAAGCAAGTCTGTCACCCTTGATCGGAAAGTAATCACTCATAAAGCTTAATGTTATTATCATCCCTCGGCCCGGAGTGATAGATATTCTTGAGGCCTTTTAAATAAAAAGTTTAAAATTGAATTTGCAACTCAAAAGATTGGTGGGTTCAAATGTTAGTTTCCTGCTGAGTAACTGTGAAAACAATCCTGAAGTAGCTAGTAGTGTGTTAGGGACGGCAGTTTTATTAAATGTCTTGATGGAGTGCAATGAAAACACGCTTTCGGTGTCTTCATGCAGGCTTTCCCTCTACAAAAATAATAGTCTTCTTATAGACGCTAGTGTTCGCCTTCACCCTAGTCGGTTATTCACCCAGGGAAAGTTTTCTGCAAAGCTTTTCAACAGGAAGATGAGATTTGTCTCTATTGACCAATAAGACTCTCCTGTGGAAAGTGATTGTCTGACACTGCTCAGAGATTACTGATTTGCATGTCATCATGTCATTTGTTGCATAAGGTCTTAAGCCATCCGTTTGGCCCAAAATAGTGCCACTGAGTATTATGTATGTTCTTGTGGTGATGCGCCTTCTAGCATCACCGATCTTCAACAAAGTCCTTGACGGAAGAGAGCGAAGGCTTCCTCTCACCCAATAGAAGACCAACAAGTTCATTTAAAAAGGTATCTTTCAATTATGAAAACTGGCAGGCATGAAAGGACACTTGGCAGTTGAACTTTGCAAAAACATTTGCACTGGCGGCTAAAGAGGACCTTCTCTTTTGCTGGCCTCATGAAAAAAAAATGAAACATTTTGCAGTTTCACCTCAATTTCCTCTCTCCTTTTCCCCACAAAAACAAAAGGTGATTTTTCAAGGTCCTTGTATCAGCATTATTTGACATCCTCCTATGGGTTTGACCAAATAACTGACCAAATCCCTCAGGAGGAAAATGGAAAATTTGTTGTGATTTCCACCTCTCAGCCCCAGTCCTGTCTCCTGGTCAATGGCAAATTGTCTCTTTTCCCAGTTTCTTTATTTTTCCCCTCTATGGGCAAAACACAGCTGCTATAAAAACTAAAAACAGTGAAATTCCAGTCTTGACTAAAGTTGGGAATTCTTGCACACATGAAAAAAATCTTTGTTTCTCCTTGGGAAATTGGCAGATTGAAAATAGACAGCTTAGCTCTTCTCACGTTGACACATGAGCTGCAGGAATTGGATTTTTAAGAGATCTAAAATGTAACGTTAAGGAAAACAATGCTGTCACACGAAAGTGTGGCTTATGTTTATCTCCATACCGTGTGTCCTGTGTGGAGATCTTTATAGACAGGACCTGGAGCATCCCTTGCTTCCCGGGGAAGGCTATAGCTTTGTGAGAATGGGAATAGTGTTCCTCCAGTGAAGACATTGTCCATTCTTGCTTAGGTAATGGGGGATTGTGGAGGGTCAGGAAGCTGCAGACTGTAACCGGCTGGCTGGTTAAGTGCATCCTTGAGTTTTCTGGCAAGACAGGGACAAAACCCCCACACTGGCGGCTTTGAGTAACCTGCGCCTTAAAATATTTGTCCAAGATATAACATAACTCTGGATAATTTTATCCATGTCATTCAACACACCCTTGGTTCAATATCACTATATAATTTGTGTGTACATGTATGTGTGTTTTCTTCTTCAGGGTGTATCCTTAACAGAATAAAAGATGTGCTTTAAAATTCTATGCCTAGCATACATATAACAACTGGTGAATGAGAGAAACAGCAACTCAGGTTTTAAACCCCTGAATTAACTCTCCTCTTTCCTACACAAGTTTATTTTGTAGTTTTGTTTCTAGTACCCAAATTAGAAAGAAAATGTAGCCATCTGGGGCAGTTTGGGTGAAACTTTTGACCCCGCCTGTAATGCACGGAGGGGTTGTCTTGCATTCTGTGCTGAAATGTACCTGTGGGGAACAGTAATCCCTCCTGTTATAAAAGGAGAGTAGCAGGGGGAGATCTTGGCTGCTTCTGGTGAGGATACTTAGCCATCCTGATTTACCACGGTTTATCGATTGATTCTCCACCTCCCTTCCCACCTCTAGTCTCTTCTTCCTTATAGCAGGCTGAATAGTGGTCTCCTGCATATGTCCAGAATAGTCCCCAGGACCTATGAATCTGTAACCTGGCATGGCAAAATCTGTCCCCAAAACCTATGAACCTGTAACCCGTAACATGGCAAAAACAGCTTTGCTGATGTAATTTAATTAAGGATCTTTTTTAAAAAGTTTATTTATTTATGTTTATGGGGGGAGGGGCAGAGACAGAGGGAGAAAGAGAATCCTAAGCAGGCTCTGCACTAACAGTGGGGCTCAAACTCATGAACTATGAGATTGTGACCTGAGCCAAAATTAAGAGTCAGACACTCAACTGACTGAGCCACCCAGGCAGCCCTAGTTAAGGATTTTGAGATGGGAATATTATGCTAGATTTTCCAGGCAGTCCATCGTAATCACAGGGTCCTTATAAGAGGAAGGCAGCACGGTAAGAGACAGAAGAAGGCAGTGTGACTGTAGAAGCAGAGATTGGAATGATGGGGACATAAACCATGGCCATTTCCAGAAACTGAAAGAGGCAATGAATAGATTCTTCCCTGGAGCCTCCAGAAGGAATCAGCCCTGCTGACACTTTGATTTTGGCCCCTTAGAACTTATTCTGAACTTCTGACCTCCAGAATTGTAAGAGAATGCATTTGTGTAGGATACAGCCACTGAGTTTGTGATAATTGGTTACAGAAGCCCTAGGAAATTAACATACCTTTCCATCCCCTTCTCACCTTCTGTTCAAAATCTCTGACTTTGTCGGCATCTTCATTTTTGCCTTCGGTCACATTTCTTATTCCTGCCTCCATCCTTTTGGCCAAGGATTTGCCTATCCTTCCTTAAATTAACCGTCCTCCAAACCAGGATACTTGCATGGCCAAGAAATTTGCCAGTTCTGCCCTTCAAAGAGGACCTGCAGTTACAGAGCCAGAGTAACATTCCCAAAATGTGTTTCATGGCACATAAGGTCCTTGACTAGGAATATGTGAACAAAGGGTATATAGTGATGGCACGCGCTGTGTTTCATATCCCCCTCTTGGAGACTCACAGTCCGTATTAGCATGTTGATGATCCTGAGAAACTCTATAATCTTGTTTAATGTAATATTTTCCAAAGCTATTTGGCCACAGAACACTTTTTTTTTTCCTGTAAAACAGATGTGAACATATCTCAGAAGTGGTGTTCCAGGGAACTGGCTCAGGGAAAAGCTGCTATGGGATATACCTGGGGTCTTTGAGATACTGATATCCTTCTCCTGTGCCCTGAAGCAAATGCCCATTTGGCCTCTGGTTGTGACAGGGAAGCCAGCTTTCAGCCACCAGGTGTTGGGCTCTGTGGACTTGTCCTGGATTAGATGAGAGGTGCAATAAAATCAACAAATCCAATAGGCCCTGTGTATCTGTGGCAGTTTCCCACCTGGCTTCTTGGAATATGTATTTGAAACTCACATGGATAGATCTGACTCATATATCATAGATATGCAGTGGCCAGGGGACTTAAATCCACAGACCCAGGGGATTTGCTAGCCAATGGCCTGAACAGTGACTGTGCAAACTCTTTAAAGATGTGGTCTGGAGAAGATAGAATCTATGAGAACCTCCCACTCAGCACAACCTTCCCGGTCCCTGAATCCACTGGTCTACCTGGAGCCAAGTGTCCCCCCCTCTAGAGCAGTTAGCACTGACTGGGGCATGGGTCACCTATACGGTAGTAAAATTAGCTAACATTTATGTAGTATTTACTCTGTGTTACACAATGCTCTGAGTGCTCCACACATGTTAACTCCTTTAAGCTTCACAACAACTTTATGTGAAATCCTGAGGCATGAGGAGGTTAAAAATGCACCTGAAGTTGTGTGGCTCATTAATGGCAGCACAGGGCTTTGAATCCAGGCAGACTGACCCCACATACCCTTTTCTCAAGCCATAATATGCATAAGTGGAAAATGGATGAGCTTGGAGTCAGGTAGATTTGGGTTTGAACCTAGGCTCCCTCCTGTGACCTTGGGCAAGTCTCTTAGTCTCTTCCAACTTCTGTTCTCTCATTGGAAAATTGTGATATGAATACTTGGCGTCAGAATCCTATCCTGTGATTGCCAGTCTGTTAATATACCCACCTCTCCGACCTAAGTGACCCTCTCACCAACGTGTTTTGGGAGAATCATGACTGTAGTGGACATCTGCTTACTTTGAAGAAAAGGATTATGTTCTGCCTTTTGATAAACCGTGCTGAATTTAGTTTTTATTTCTTTAATTGTTTTCTTCTTACAAAGTTTTTTATTCTTATAAAAAAAGTAATATGTACTGATTTTAGAAAAGAATGTAAGGAAACATAAGACAAATTTTAAAATCACCAATAATTCCTAATGCTTTTTTACTTGATATTTTCTAAATAATGCTTTTATGCTCCGTATTTTTTACTCATTATGTTCTGCTTCCAAGTGGTCTTTGAAAATGCAGTTTTGTAAAAATTGCTTCTTTTTACTTGATATGTTTTGAACAACTCTGATGTACTAAGTATTCTTTTGCAACTATATTTTCTTTAATGATTCCATGATGGGGTCTTAACCAATTCTATATTATTGAATAGTTAGGTTGTTTCCATTCTATTTTTCCTGATGGGTATTAAATAACATTGCAATGAACATCTATGAAATATATTTTTGATTCACGATTAACGGAGTCATTCTTGATGGCAACATTTTAAATCCCTAGATAGCAGTTGCATTGAATTGAAAAGAGAAGGACCTGGCTTGTTCAGTTTATTTTTACTGTGCTGATGCCCAGAAATATAATTAGGTGATAACTAAGTAAATACCTATTAACAAAGATGATTAGAATCTAAAGCCGTTGCTTGTTTTCCAGGTAGATTCATTCCACAGATCTAGCAAGCAGGATCTGGGAGGGTGCCGGGATCTTACCTGGCAGATGACCAGTATGGAGGCTCATATGGCCCTAGCTCTCATTAGTGGGGTGTGGCTCATGACCAAGAGATCTTTTCAGTGTTCTAGAACCAGCAGGATACTGTTGGACAGGTGACAAGCTGAGCTTTTCAGAGTACTTTCCCCAACCCTTACTAGGTTTCTGGAAATGAGTGATGTTGTTGATCACAGGTGATGAGGTTTTAGCTCATTTGCTGAGAAATCATCATCTAAAGTTGCTAGTAATTTCCCTAGAGATTCAAATTATGCAAATTTTCATTCTTAATAAGATCTGTATATTAAAGTCACTTTTTTACAATGGAATATCATGCAACAATTAATAAGAATATGTTAGATCTATGTTTTGACATGGGAAGATGTACATAATAGTCTATGACATTCATATTAAACAAATGCATAGATTTATATACATTATGTTCATATGTTCACAGAGAAATCAGTGAATGCATGAAAGCTGTTAACGGTTGTTACCACTAATGCGTGGGATTAAGGAAGTACTTTTATTTTCTACTTTTTTACTTGCATTGTCATTTGAATTTTCACAATGAGTTTTCTTTGATGGAAATCACAATAATAAAGGTGCTTCTGTTGTTTTAGAAAGATAAATCGCTTTTTTAACGTAGCCTGTATTATTGTATATGATGATAAAGAGATAAATTTGATTGTATTTGGAACCCAGCTTTTATGCTTTGGGGTCTACAATATATGCTTCCAGCATTTATAGTTAATCCTTTAAAAATGTGTTTTGATTAAAAAATAGGCTCCATATTGCATATGCCATTTTTCCTCAAGACTTCTCATAAATATGTGTTCCTTAAGGATATCAAAAGCATTTTATTGGTGCATTAATCTATTCACCCATTCATTCCTTCAATAGACATTTATTGAATGTTTTCTACTTCTTGCCCTGAGGCATACAGAAGATAGAGTTGTGAGCCCACAGATGAGGTCCAGAACAGAACATAATCTATTCATTCCAATACATTAAAAAAAAAAAACAAAAAACAAACAGATAATTGATGTTGGACTAGGTAGCATTTCACTGGTATTGCTAATTTAGAAGAAAATAAACTTTGGAAATGTGAAAGTAATGATGAAAGAAAAAAGAATCAAGTATTTAATAATTTATTGCACATCATGTCAAGTGCAAGATTCCCAAAATCTTTCAAAATAGGCTATTATTTAGGACCCCTGATGTTATGCTTATTTTCTACCCTGCATAGTCTTTAAAAATTTTTTTTTTTTAAAAATGTATGTGTGTTTGTGTGTTTATTTGTTTATTTACATATTTATTTATTTATTGAGAGAGTCTGAGCATGAGCAGGGGAGGGTCAGACACACACACACACACACACACACACACACACACACACACACACACAGAATCTGTAGCAGGCTCTAGGCTCTGAGCTGTCAGTGCAGAGCCTGACACAGGGATTGAACTCTTGAACCACAAGATTATGACCTGAGCCAAAGTCAGCTATTTAACTGACTAAGCCACCCAGGCACCCCTCTACCCTGCATAGTCTTGAAGAAGATTTTCTTTATTCCTTGGAGAATTTTGGACAATGCCTGCAGCAGTAGAGGGTGGCCTAATATTCCTCTTTCTTCCATTCTGTTCTTTCTATGTTTATCACTAGCACAAGGTCATTACTAGTAGTGGGCCTTTGAAGAACTTCCAGTACTAAAACCAGGGAAGTTGCAGGCAAACTGGGATGACCTGGTCACCCTGAGTGTAAGGGAGGCTGTGGACTTCTGTGAAGAGTGAAGAAGAACGGTATGAGATGGGATTGCAGATCTTTCTATATTTACTGTGCTTTTGGAAGAAAGATGACATTTCGAAGTCCTTTATAATAGTAACCTAAGATGTTCTTTCTCTTTCATAGTTACCCAGTTTTCCAGTTTTTCCTTCTTACCTTTATGTCCAGCCTAGAGAAGCATCAGACACATACAACAATGAGAGAGAACTTGAGGTCACAAAACCAGTGGGCTCTTGACTAATGGAAGCCATGTGTCCCGGTGGGAGAGCCACTTCCATGGGCTCCATTAGGCAGCCACGGCTTGGCCACAGCAGTCAGACCCTTCATGACAGCACACCCTCAAAAGTTTTTTGAACAAGAGTTTTCCAAAAACAATACCACAAAGTGCGTCCTTCATCATCTCTTTGTGATGGTCTGTGGAGTGGCCAGGGGTAGGTTTGGGTAGCAAGAGTATAATCACTTTATATTTTTGGAAGCAGAAGGCATGTCTACTTATTGGCAGCTAAATGCTGGCATAGGCCAGAGGGGAAAGTTTAGATTACACGGCTTCCCTGTGCCCTTGTTTATCTAAACCAACCCCTGGGGCAATGGCTTTGGCAAATCTCTCAGTAGTTGCCTTTGAGGAAATCTACCAGAAGTCCTATTCTTGTGTTTTGAAAAGTGGGTATCACTTATAAAAAATGAAATACAACACAAGAAAACAAAACAATCCTTTCAGTGACCCCAAGCTTAGTCTCTGCTCCCTGACTACCCCATCTCTGAGCTCTTGCTGCTGTGACTCTGCTTGGGGGCGGGGCAATGCCCAGGAACTGAATGCCAGCCTCTCTCAATCAGCCCTGATCCAGTGGGACCCACAGCTGGTTAGGAAGTCTGGATTTGGGTTTCTGTAAGGGAGTAGTTGTTATGGCCATGGTGATGAGGAGAAAGCAACCTGGTTTCAACTGTGGGCATAAAGGGATTGACACAGGTAAGCTCCATTTTTCCAGAGAGAACCACAGAAATCTGAATTAGAGATTATGCAGCAGAAATGCATTTGAATTAAAATAAATAATAATAGCTGCTGGAAAGAGAGGAAAGATCACTGACATTGAAAACACATGGGTTCCAGTCCTAGTTCTAGTCCTGTGAGCTAGGCTAATGCCATCAATCTGCTCTCTGGGCTTCAGTTTTCCTACCTAATGAATAAGAGTAGATCATATGATTTTGCACCAGAATTACTTAATCTGGAGTATTGTACCCATTGACTCATTCAGTGATTCAATATTTATTGTCATCTTCCAAGTATCAATTAAGTTTAAACACTCTATTAATCGCTCCATTACTTACTTCAACATTAATCAGTGTTTATTATGCTCCAGGCACTGAGATATAAGGAGATAAAAATACTTTCCTAATGAAGAAACTGGTATAGACAAATTTCTCACTTATGGTATTATCTTTCATAGTTACCTGTTAAATATCACCACTATTTCTAGACACATTTTATTTATTTATTTATTTATTTATTTATTTATTTATTTATTTATTTATTTATTATTTTGACACAGAACATGAGTGGAGGAGGGACAGAGAGAGAAGGAGACAGAATCTGAAACAGGCTCTAGACTCTGAGCTGTCAGCATAGAGCCCAATGTGGGGTTCGAACTCGTGAACCACGAGATCGTGACCTGAGCTGAAGTCGGCTGCATAACTGACTGAACCACCCAGGCACCCCTCTAGACACATTTTAAATGTCATCTCCTCCAAATGCCTCCAGGTTTTTTTTAATGCTACGCTGGACTGTTTCATGTATCACTCATAGTCTTTTTCATATCCTTTTCATTATTAATTGTATTCCAATCTAATGTCCTTTTTTTTTTCAAGCTCCTTAAACTTGAAGACAGGTACTGAATTGGATCTTACTGTTTTCTGTCTCTAATGGCATCAAGCACAGTGACTAATACAGTAGGCACTAATTACATATTTGTGCGATCACATCAACTGGCACAATCCTAATTAATGGCCTTTTCTTGTCTGTGTCCAGCTGCCCTCTGTCAGTGGTGTCCCCAGACTTTTTTGAAGCTAAGGTATTCAGCTAACAGCCAGAAGGAAACCTTTCACAGGATGGAAGATTGTTTTTTCCTCGAAGACAGAGAAACTCCCATTATCAACTTCCGAAATTTAAGAAGAGCTTTTGTTAACGTGAAGAATTCTGGATCATGACACATGTGTCATGACAACCCTTCCACATGGACACCAAGAATATTCATTGCTAGCAGCTGGGTTTGGATTTCCCTTAAACCAGCTGTATGTCTGGATGGAGGTGAGAATTTGCTAAGGGCCACAGGATACCTTCTGAATTCCATATTCAATGCAGTTCAGGAAACTGATATGGTCTGGGCTTATTGTGTTGCACTTAACGGCAATAACTTGATACAGACTATTTTTAATGGATTTGCTTTAAGAAGTGGCAACAAATATACTCTGTTGAGTGTTCGTGTGTTGTATGAAAGTCTGCAAAGTAATATTACCTACTTTTTATGGAGTGCTTCCAATGTGTCAGGTTTTCATTACATGTTTATTCCAGCGAATCCTCACAATGTGAGTATAGGATTGGAAGGTGCAGTGCAGGGGAAGAGGCAGCCAGTGCCTTACTCATTAATAGGGGGTCGTTGAAATAGAATTAATTGCTGCAATCAGAAGGAGATCCCAAACAAAAGTATGTGTGTACGAAAGTTATTTGCTCCATTATTGTCTCCCAGTTGCTCCAGAATATCCTTATATTACTTTTCAGAAGATTTTGATAGACGTAATCCCTTCCTCCCTCTTCTCCCCACCCCTCCACTGCCCCACAAAAAAAGTAAATCCTGATAGAGCACTGTAGACTCCTGGGAATATGCACGTGCATTTCCATAATGTAATTGATCCAGGCTTGAAAAACAATCTTACTGATGCTTAGAAATCAACCAGAGCAAGATTGTTGTTAGAAAGAAATATTGCAAGCCTCAGAAGTTTCCAAATGTGTTCATGATAAAGGCCTGTGGGTCCTTTCAGCATCCTGAGCTGGGAATTTACCTGCACTCAGAAGCAGGTTTATAGCCAATCCTGTAGAGATGGAAAGGGCAGAAGGAGATGCCTTAACATGATTCACCCTTCTTCAAATGATGGCTTTGGATTTGCACCGAAATTAGACTTTCAACCCAAGAGTGCCATTGCAGTTGGCTTACTCTTGGCAAAGCAAGGTTTCCTGTTTTTCAGAGAACAGACTTAAAGAGGCTTAGACCAGAGACATAAGAGCTTTCCTGCACACTGATCAGTTTTTACAAAACAGTATTTTAATTATTTAAGTGCAAGTGAATCAGTAACATCTGAATTAGATTTTCCTAGAAAAAAATATAATTGGCTTTTCAACTAAAGGGAGAAAGTGCTTGGTTGGCTAAAAGCAAGTTAGGTTTTGTGGTAACCCCAAAGTGTTTGAAAAACAATTTACATATCTGATGAGCTCAAAATGTCTCTGGATTAGGCCTTGTTCCCAGGATAAAATACACAATGAATATGGACATTTTAAACAAGGATCGTATTGCGTTCCATTTCACAGGGTCTCAAATTTGGTAACCAAAAGTTGAAAAAGCCTGTCCTAATTTTTTATATGACACATTTTCAAAACCATTTACAGTCTTAAAAAATTATTTAAATAATGGGAACATCTTATGAAGTAGAATTTTCATAGAAATTATTCAAATAATGAAAACATCTTAGAAAGTAGACTTTTCATAGTGTCAAAGTGGAATAACTTGTCAAATAATTTATTTTTGTAGTTACTTTTAACTGAGTCTATCTTTACAAGGGGGAAATTATTTCAGGAGAGTTATGAGAATATTTAGGTTCTCAGAGAGCTCTGGGACTGCAACATATTTTCCTGTAAAATGAGTCATCAAGATAATTTGTAGCACTTAGATCTGGTTATATTCATAGGAGGTTCACACCAAACTGGGTTGATTAGTGCTTAGTAATCAAATATTGCTGCCCTGGCATTGTCTTTACAAGCTCCTGTTTAACCAGTATGGATGTCTTCTGGTTGACATTTATAAATCCAGTCGCCAGAGTGAGATGGGTTTCTGACTCACCAGTGGTAAAGTTTAAATGGAAACCAAAAGACAGGACATGTCCATTGAAAGACATTCATTTATCAGTAAGAACCTGTTGACTGAAACTTGCTGTGAGCTGGCAATGTGGCTGGCAATTTGATGGTGACTAATTTGATGGACTTAAAGCTAGAAGATTTTGATTTTCTCTCCAACTATGTCAGTGGCAAGCAAATTATTTAGCTTTTTTCTCCTCATCTGTGGATGCCCTATGAAGTTCTGGAGAATAGAGAGAAAAGAGGCAACTTGACATGGGCCTCAGATACTGGCAAGGTAAAGTTCTTCCTAGAGTTTTCATGTTGGTTTGGATTCTAACTGCACCTTGGCTTGATTAAATTTCTGTTAACACTTTGACTTAATTTATAAGGTATGTGCAGAGCCTTTTGCTTAAAGCTAGATCTTATTTTCTTCCAGAGTCTTGAAAATAGATGGTACTTAATAAATGCTTGTTGAATTGAATTGATTTCATATAATTAGGGCATACTTTTACATTGGAATGATGTACCTCATTTATTCTTGTATTTTCTGAGTATCTGTTCTGGTGACGTGATGCATGATATAGAAAAGCTCCTGTTTTTATGCCGATCGTTGTTTAAGCTGCTGTGGACTTAGAGATAATGAAGTGCATCCTGGACCTCAAGAAGCTTATAATGTAGAGGGAAGGTAGATAAATAGAAACAAGTAATTGTAGTTCATAATACGGGCTGTGTGTCAGAGGCTACAGTTACCTACCCCAATATCTGCTTACCTATTTCTCCTTAGAAATGAATCCCAGTTTATATCTGGTTACGTGATCACCAAGAACAACCAGTTATATGTCCCAGCTTGCTCTGCCTTTAGGTATGGTCTGGGGAGATGTAAATAGAGACATAATGGATTTTCCAAGAGGATTGCTGAAAGGAAGCTAACTTAGGACGAAGGACTGCGTTTTTTCACAGTTGCCTTTACTCCCTTTTCTAGCCGGAAACTCAAGCAGCTATCTTAAAACATGAAGGGAACTTGACTATGGAGGTCAAGTGCTAGAGTGGTGGGAGATATAGCCCAGGTCTCTGATGATACCACAAAGCAGTTTTATCAACCCTGGACTGCTTACTTCTCATTTGTTTTGTTTTATTTTTAACGTGAGGAATAAGTTTCTATCTTGTTAAAGCCACTATTATTCTGGAGCTTTCTATTTATGCAGCCAATTAAAAAGCTAACAGATACAGGATATAGTGGGGGATTTCTATAAAGTAATATGGGAGTCCAGAGCAGAGGGACCTCATTGTGGCAGGGAGGCAGAAAAGTTTCTTTAGAGAAGGAAATCCTTGAATGAACCCTGAAGAAGGAATGGCAGATTGTTAAGAGGACAAAGTTGGAGAGGACAGAGATGATATTCTAGGTAAAGGGAAGACTGCTGTGTGCTGACATAGTGGTCAAAATGGGGGTCTAGTGCAGCCTTGGGAGGAAAAGGGTCCTATCCACAAAGTTCCAACTGGGAACTTCGGGGTTGCCATGTGGCTGCTTTAAACCCCTTGTCGCTCACAAGATTGTGTGGGCTTTCCCAGGATCTGGGAGCAGAAAACGGAGAAGCAGTGAGGTGGGGTTGTGAGAACTTTCAAGACCAGCCAGTAGCATGCATGGAGGCCTGGCCCCTGGGGGAATCAACAGGTAGGTATTGAAGGCCTCCAACATAGGAGAGACTTGGTCAAAGCTAGAGAATGCTTCTTCTGGGAAGGAGATGGTGCTTTGTGCAACGGAAGCGCAGAAAGACACTGAGAGAGGTCAAGTTAAAATATGGAACAAACACTGAAAACTCAAGCAGGTCTATGACTTTGGGACATCTTGGCGTAGTCTGAGTAATTATGAAATCATCTGGCCATCTCTCTCTCTGGTATTTGCTTTTCTTGGTGTGGGATGTTGCAGATGCAACAGGGAACAAAGAAGAAAAAAAGAGCACTGACATTTGTAGCCTATTATGGGATGAATCTGGGTAATTGGTATGTGGTATGAGAAGCCCAATATAGAAAAAACAGAGCGTCTATACAGGGGCTGGGATACTAATTTCAGAAGGTGATTTATCTGAAAGTTTGCAGTAAATGAAAGCCCCGGGGGAATGGTGGAGGAAGAGATGATAAAAGGTGGACATCTGTTTTACTTCATATGCTAGGATGTCACCCTGCTTGCGTAGCGAAGAGGGAACTCTCCAGATCTGCATAGTGGTTGGGGGACCAGGGGGGTTGGGAGAAAGGGAAGAAAATGCAGTTAAATATGCCAATATAACAGTTCCAGAACAGTCTCATTTCCCAAGAAAAATGTGACGTTCTGGGACTCTCCACCCTTGCAAAAATAATAGGTGAAGAGATCTGTTTCTTAGAGAAATATCTCATATGAATCAATTTCTCTAGGAAAGACAGAGATTCAGAGCATAATTTCAAAAGGAAATAGGGCTCCAGTGGGGCCTTTGTGGTGTCCATAGACTACCTGTGTTTTGGACAATTGTCCAATCGAGGACTGAATTGACTTGGGCCTGGGATCCTTAGCTTAGAACATCATTCTGGATTCATCATAGAATGTCTTTGTCTATAAGAGCATAGATGCCAGCATGCGATCTCTTGTGGTCAGAGACCTACCTCCAACTCATCCAAGGAAGTTAACACCCACGGGTGTGTAAGCCAGAGAGAAAGAAACACCATTGGCATTTTGCTGTTTCCCTGCTGTTATAACCTATCTTTTGTCTATGAAGGCATGGCATGGCACGGCATGGATTCTGGAACAGACTGCCTAGAGTCTGCTACTTATTAACCGTGTGACCTGTGTAAGTTAATTAGCTTTTCTGGGTCTCAGTTTCCTTCTCTTCACAACTGCCTGTGCTGAAGGGTGTGTGCGTGTGTATATGCATGTGAGTGTGCATGCGTTTATAGGTTTTGGATTATTTCCAGTTGACTTGGGAAAATTTGTTGTATGTTAAGATTACTAATATATTGTCTTCCAGAAAGACTACAAATACTTTTTCAGGATTTTCTGTTATTTTGTTATTTATTAATGATATTTTTGACACACAGGCATTTTAATTCTTTGTATGGCCAGGTGAATCCCATTTTACTTTTCGATTCATACAATTGCTTTGGCTTAGAAAGCTTTTCTTATCCCAACAGACACACCTGTACATAAACTTCACGGTATCATCTTACGTTGAAGTTTGTAATCCACTTAAAAGCTATTTTTATACATGAAGTGAAGTTCTAGGTAGATTTTTTTTTATCTGATGGTTCAGCTGATTTCCTCAAAATTATTTGTTGAATAATTTATTGTTGCTTTATCAGATGTTAAATTAGTATATAGTGTAGTTTGTTTTTAGCCTCATGATTCTTGTCGATACCACTTTGTTTAACTACAGTAGTATTATATTTTAGTAAGTCTGCTGGATTACTTTATCTTCTCAAAATCTTCTTACCTGTTTTTTTCTCTCATTGATATTGATAAATGGACTTTAGGTCATTTTCTTCTTCAGGAAATTTCTACTAGAACAAAAGAAATACTTTAAAAGTATTAAATCTCTCACATAAAGACACGATCCTTTCTGATATATATTATTATTGTTTTCTTTGTATGGGTCATGCACATTTTGAGAACTGTCAGCCCACCAGTATTTCACCATTGTCCACTGTAAGATCCTGCAAAACTATTTCACTTTTGTGCACGTGTAAGCACATGTGTGTGAGGGCACACACACAATCACACAGAAGGAGCTCAGCATCTGACATAAACTGCTGCTCTTTTTAAGATTTGGCCTTTGTAAATGACTCCCCTCTAATTACAGAGAACATTCCTCTAGTATCTGTTTGTAGATGATATTTTAATCTCAACATCCTTGACCATTTGCAGTGGCAACAGTGAATCTCAAACTTCCCTAAGGGCTGACTTCAACCTTTTCAGCTAAGGAATAAATGGTCAGGTGTCCATTTTATGAGTGGCAGCCTTTTAACTCAGTAGAAACAATATAATGGACTGAACAATGAACAAGTATTCATTGCTGGGATCTTTGAAGGTACCCGATACCGCTCTCCGCCTGATTTATAAGCCAAATGATAAATAAAACATGAGTCAGCAGGTGGAGCACTTTATTACTGATAGAGACTAGCTTGAAGGTACAGCTCAGCATGAGAGCCCAAATGAACCCCTCAGCCACAGCTTCCCACTGGTTGAGCTACAGAAGGAAGGAGGAAGAAGGTCTGTTATTCTGAGAATTCTGATAGGTTATCTCAACTCCAAAGTAGGAGAATGGCTATCACTCTCAACCCAAGTAACTCTCTTCCCCTTTGGTGGGATGAGAAAAGAGGCACAATCTATCCTTGTGAAAACCGGGAGGGAAAAGAGGCATTCCCTCTCAAAACTCAAGGACAAGGGCAGGGACTTTATTTCTGTGTAATCTCAGCTAGAGAAAGAGGCTTGACTTCTCTTTATTGGTCTCATCACTCATTTTCTCAGCAAATACTTCTGTGCCCACCCTGCCGCAGGCAAAGTTCTAGGCAACGGGGGATCAGCCCTGGAGACTGAAGACAAAACAGAAAGTCCCTGCTTTCTTGGAATTTGCTATCTGCAGGAGGAAATGCAGGTCACAAACAAAATAAAGATAACTGTTAAGTGGTGAGAAGCCATTAAAAGTAGAACAGGACGATGGGAAGGGATGAGGGATTGGGGGTGGTTCTTGAATCTGGATGAGTCTCTGAGGAGGTCACGTTGAGCTGAGGCTCCAACGATGAGGCGAAAGAATCAGCACGGCGAAGACCTGGAAGGAGAAGACCGCTGCAAGAGGCGGCATCTCAGTCCCCAAGGCAGGAATAGCTTCAAAGAGTCCCTGAACCTACACCTTGTGTTCTTGTGAACCAGCCACCGTGGCACAGAGGTCTCTGACCGGTCACCATGGCACTCAGAGACCAGGTTGCACTGCAATTTGGCATGGCATTTCCACTATAACAAGCATTGGTGCCTTAAATCTTTACTTGTTTAAAGGACATGTGATTGAAATTATTACTTTTGCTCTTCATACATTCTTATGAAGAAAAACAAACCCACTTGATCTGGAGGGCTGGGAATGAATCAAAACTGAGACCACAGCCTAACCTTTTAACACCCTTAACAGCTATGATGGTGGTATTGGACAGAGACCTCTCTAGTGGCCAATAGCAGATAATCCTACCACCGTATGGGCTCGGCACTTGGGATAAAAAGGTGGAGAAGGCAAACTTGGTCCCTGCCGTAGCCAAGAGTCTTATGGGGATGATAGATGCTAATAATAATTAAACAAGACATTGATTTTTCCTGGTTAGAATTATTCCTAGGTATTTTGTTCTTGTGTCGCTTAGGTGAATGAAATTATTTCCGCCGTTTTATATTTTAATCGGTTTTTGCTAGTTGTAATAGTTTGCGAGGGCTACCATAACAAAATGGCACAGACTGTGTGGCTCAAACAACAGCAGTTTATTTTCTCATAATTTCGGAGGCTAGAAGTCCAAGATCAAGGTATCAGCGGGTTTGGTTTCTTGAGACCTCTCTCCTTGACCTCTCTCCTCTCTCCTTGATGATCTTCTTGCGCTGTCCTTACATAGTCTTTCCTCGGCACACATGCATGTCAGCTGTCTCTCCTGTTTCCAAATTTCCTCTTTAATAAGGACACCAATCAGATTGGATTAGGACATACCCTAATGGCTTCAGTTTGACTTAACCACTTCTTCATAGGCCCTATTTCCAAATACTGTCACATTCTGAGGTATTGGGGGTTAGGACTCAAATGAATCTTGGAGTGGGGATACAATTCAGCCCATAACACTTGTAAATAGGAAACCTATTTATTTGTATATATTTAAGGAGTATTCAGCTACTTTACTGAGTCTCTTCCTAATTCTAAAATAATATAATTATTTTTCTTTTGAGTTTTCTGGGTATAAAGTCATGCCATCTGAAAAAGTGGGAAAATTCTCTCTTTAATCAAAACTTTGTTTATGTTGGCCAGAGCTTTCAGAACAATGATAAATAATCGTCATGGGCGGGGGGGGGGGGTGGATCTTATTTTAAAACTGATTTTAATGTTAGCAGCTCCCCATGAATATTAATTTAACAAATCTTTATTGAACTCCTATTACATTTCATGTATTGCTGTAGGTGCTGAAGATACCAAGATGAATAAAATGGACAAAAATTCTGGCCTGTATGGAGCTTTCACTTCAGTTGGGAGAGATAGACACTAAACATTAATAAGGAAGACATATAGTACGTTAGAGGGTGCTAAGTGCTGCAGAGTTGGAAAAGCAGAGAATGGAAAAAAGAAGTGCTGAGGTAGGTTGAAACTGCAGTGAGTGACGAGGGAAGGCTATGGTGACACTGAGTACAAGTGGATAATCGAGGAGTAAGTGTCAGAGGCAGGGGGAACAACAAGTGAAAAGGCCCTAGGGTGGAAACATGCCCGATATGTTTGAGGAAAAGGCAAAGAACCCAATGTTGCAGTTGTGACGGGAGATGATATCAGAGAGAAAACAAAGGGTGTGTAAGGTCTCGCAGGCCGTTGACTTTTCTTCTACATGAAATGATGAGCCCTGGAAAAAATTTGGAGCAGAGACCTGACAGGATCCATTGTATCTTGACAGAATCACTCTGTGTTGAGAACCATTTATAAAGAAGGAAGGAATCAGGCAGAGTAGTTGGACTATTGCAATCACACCAAGAAGACATGGTAACGTGGAATAGGACGACAGAGGTGGTGGGAAATAAACAGATTCTGAGTATGTGTTAAAGACAGGGCCACATTGTGTGTGTGGGGTAAGATAGAGAAAAGAATCGGCGACTTCATGGTTTTCGGTTCGAAAACCTGAATAAGCAGAATTGCCATTATGAATATGGCACTGAGGGAGGAAAAATTTATGGGGGGATGTGAGGGATACTGAGCTTGAGATGATCTAACAGGCGTCCAAATAGAGATGCTGAACAGACAATTCGATTTGAATCTGGAGTTCAGGGGAAAGTGTCGCCCTAAAGATATCAATATGGATGTTGTTAACATGTGGCAAACCAGGGCAATAGATAATCACACAAAAGGAATGAGTATAAGCAGAGTAGATGAAAGGTCCAAAGACTGAGTGCTGGTGCACTCCAACATTTAAAGCTTGGGGGAAAGATGAAGAGCCAGTAGCCGAGAAGAAGCAATGCTTGTAATAGGAGGAAAACCATGGAGTGTAACAAACTAGAAGACAAATAAAGTGTCTCAAGAAGATAGAATAATCAATGATATAGAGTGCAACAGACAGGTCCTATGAGAATGGGTTCTGCAAAAGAATTTAGCAAAAGGCAAGTCATTAGTGACTTTGACCAGAGTCATTTTATTAGGGTGGGATAGGTGAAAGCGAAAGACTGGAACAGGCTTAAGAGAGAAGAGGAGGGAAATTAGAGAAAGCTAGTATGAATAATTCTTTCAAAAAGTTTAGCTAAAGAAATAGGAAAGTAGCTGAAAGGGGAAATGGAGTCCAGAGAGGGTATCCTAAAATCTTTCATAAAAATCAACTCCACTAAGGTATAAATTGTATGTAATAAAATGTACCCATTTTGAATGTTCATTTTGATGAGTTTTGACAAACTCATATGTCCATGAAACCACACCATAACTGGGATAGACAACATTTATGTCATCCCCTAAAGTTCCCCTGTGCCCCTTTCCAGTTAATCCCTCTACTGCCGACCCAGGCAACCACTAATTTGCTTTCTGTCACTATAGATTATAGTTGCCTTCTATAGAGTTTCATTTAAATGGAATCATACAGTATATGTTTTTTATGTCTGGATTTTTTTCAGTCAATAGTAATCTTTTTTAGATTCATCCATGTTGTTGAGCTTGTCATAGTTCACTCTTTTTATTTCTAAGTGGTATTCTTTTGTTTTTCTATACCACAATTTGTCCATTCACTTGATGATGGATATTTATATTTGTTCCAGTTTTGGACTATTATGAACGGAGATGCTACGAATATTTGTGTGTAAGTCTTTGTGTGGACCTATGTTTTCATTTCTACTGTATAAATACTTTAGAAATGGAGTTTCTGGGTGAAATGGAGTCTGTACAACTTTATAAGAAACTGTGCATTTGTTTTCTGAAGTGACTGTACAATTTTCCTACCAGCAGTATATAAGATTTACAGTTGTTGCAAATTCTGACAACATTTGGTATAACCAGTCTTTTGAATTTTGACTAGTCTAGTGGGTATGTAGTGGGTATCTCATGATTTTCAATTTCTTCATAAGGCTGTTTTGGCAATTTGGAATTTGCAAGGAATTTGTCCACTTCACCAGAACTGTCCAATTTATTGTTCTAATGTTCGTCGTGGTATTTGCTTACTTCCCTTTTAACGTCTGTATGGTCTGTAGTAGCACCTTGAGTTTCATTTGCGATATTGGTATTTTGTAACTTCAATCGTTTTTGTTGTTACTGATGATGACTACTTTAACTAGAATCTTATCAAATTTGCTGTTTTCAAAGAACCAACTTTTTTTTAAATTGAGATTTATTAATTGGAATATTATATTGGTTTTGGGTGTACAACATGGTTCATTATTTGTATGTGTTGGTAAATGATCACCATAGTAAGTCTAGTTAACATTCATTACTATACACAGTTATAATTTCTTTTCTTCCAATGAGAAACCTTAAGATTTACTCTTGGCAACTTTTAGATATAGGATTCCGAGTTATTAAGCATAGTAACCATGCTGCACATTACATTTCCGTGACTTATTTATTTTATACTTGGAAGTTTATACTTTTTGGTCACCTTCAACCATTTTACCCACTTCCCATCCCTTGCCTCTGGCAACCGCCAATCTGTCCTCTGTATCTATGAGTCTGATTTTGTTTTGTTTTTCAGATTTCACATATAAGTGAGAGCATATGGTATTTGTCTTTCTCTGACTTATTTTACTTAGTATACTGCTCTCAAGGTCCATCCATGTTGCTGAAAATGGCAAATTCCCTTTGGATGAATAATATTAACATATCTCAAATTTTATGTATCTCAAATATATGTCCTGTGTGTGTGTGTGTGTGTGTGTACACACCACATTTTCTTTATCCACTCATTCAGTGATGAACAATTAGGTTTTTTCCATGTCTTGGTTATTGTAAATAATTCTGCAGTGAACATAGGGTGCACATATCTTTTCAAGTTAGTGTTTTCATTTTCTTTGGACAACTACACAGAAGTATATGGTAGTTCTCTTTTTAATTTTTTAAAAGAAACTTCATGCCATTTTTCATAGTTGTTGCTCAAATTTACATTCCCACCAACAATGCACAAGGGTTCCATTTTCTCATTATTTCTTATAATTTTTGACAATAGCCATTCTAACAAGTGTGAGGTTGTATCTCACTATGGTTTTGATTTGCACTTCCTTCTTGATTAGTGATGTTAAGCACATTTTCATGTACCTTTTGGCTATCTATGCATCTTCTTTGGAAAAATGTCTATTCAAATCCTCTGCCCATTTATAATTTGATTGTTTATTTTTGCTATTGAGTTGTATGTTCTTTATATATTTGAGCTGTTAGTCCTTTATTAGACATATAATTTGCCAACATTTTCTCTCATTCTGTAGGTTGTCTTTTCTTTTTGTTGATAGTTACCTTTGTTGTACAGAAGCCTTAAAAAGTTTTTAATGTTTATTTTTGAGAGAGGGAGAGAGAGAGAGCATGCATGCAAGTGGCAGAGGGGAAAGAGAGGGAGACAGAGGTTCTGAGGCTGGCTCCATGCTGACAGCAGAGAGCCAAATGTGGGGCTCAAACTCACAAACTATGAGATCATGACCTGAGCCTAAGTCGGATACTTAACCAATTGAGCCACCCAGGTGCCCCCAGAAGCCTTTTAGTTTGGTGTAGTCCCACTTGTTTATTTTTGCTTTTGTTATCTTTGATTTTTTTTTTTAATTTTAAATGCTTATTTATTTTTGAGAGAGAGAGAGAGAAAGTCAGGGAGGGGCAGAGAGAGTGGGAGACACAGAATCCAAGCAGGCCCTAGGCTCTGAGCTGTCAGCACAGAGCCTGATGCGGGGCTGGAACCCACGAACGGTGGGATCGTGACCTAAGTCAGATGCTTAACCGACTGAGCCACCCAGGCACTGTTCCATGTGTCTTTAAAAAACAAACGTGTATAGGGGCGCTTGGATGGCTCAGTCGGCTGAGCGTCCGACTTCGGCTCAGGTGATGATCCCACCGTTCGTGGGTTCGAGCCCCCATGTCCGGGTCTGTGCTGACAGCTCAGAGCCTGGAGCCTATTTGCGATTCTGTGTCTCCCCCTCTCTCTGCCCCTCCCCCACTCGCACTCTCTCTCAAAAATAAACATTAAAATTTTTTTTTTAAAAACAAATGTGTATTCTGCTGTGATTGGGAAAAGTCTTCCAAAAATGTCAATCATGTCAAATCTTTAGTGTTGCTCAAGTCCTCCATGTGCTTACCAATTTTTAGTCTTGTTTTTCTATTACTAAGAGAGCAGTGTTGAAATTTGTAACTATAGTCATCATTTTGTCCATTTTTCCTTTCAGTTCTGTTAGTTTTTGACTCATATATATTGAAATTCTTTTATTGGGTGCACATACATTTGGGACTGTAATGACTTCATGGTGAATCAACTCTTTTGTCATTTTGTTGTTGTTATTGTTGTCATTTGTTATTACTTGACTTTTGCCTAAAGAATATCCTTTTACATTTTTTTTTTTTTGTAATGTATGTCTACTGTTCATGAATTTTCTGAACTTTTTTTGGTCTCAAAAGTTTTTACTTCACCCTCATTTTTTTTTTTTTTTTTTTGCATGACAAAGTCTTTACTTTTAAATGATTATCAGTACACGATGTAACAAGTTTTGGAATTCTATCAGCTAGTAATTTTGATTAAGAGAAACTAAAAGCAGCCCAAACAATTATACTAGTATTTATTGTTCTAACCCTTAGCCAGAAAGGACTATTTTAAGGCTGGCTGCTGCTTCACACAAGTTACAAATAACTATTAACTACTTTTTCATAGATAAAGCCCCTGACCTTTAAGAAAGCTATAGGGAAAAAAAATATTTAATCCCTTTCTTTCTTTCTTTAAAAAAAAAAAAAAATTAATTTTAACTACATCTAAGAAAGAAAAAGTATTGATATATATGTTGCTTGAGCTAAATAAGGCATAGGAAAACAGACAACATATACACTTTAAATTTTAAGAAATATGAGGTAAAAGAAAATCTTTGGATAAGCTCTAAGTTTGTACAAAGAAGCTAGGTCTGCTATTCTCTAAAAAGTGAAGGGATCTACTATATGACATACAGAAATAATTTAATGCCTTTTCACAAGAAAGTAACTCAAGCTTTGCTGAAGCCTCATAACCACGAAGGCATCGAAAAATGCCAATCCGCGCAGAGCTGCTCCTTCCTCCCCTATCCGTTTATGCGGTAGTTTTCGTGGATTTCTGGCCGGATGTCACAGACAAAGGCCAAGAGGTTATCCAGGACTTCATCCCTGTTCTGCTGGAAGTAGGTCTGGAGGATGGTCATCTTCTCCTGGGTCTCCTTCTCCACCTCAGTGCTGCAGCTGCCGTGGGATCCCAGGGCCGCAGCTTCCTTGGCCTTGAACTCCTTCTCCCTTTGCAGGCGGTACTGTTCAATTTCAGCCTGAGCTTCTTCTTTGGCCTGCTTCAGCCTCCGGTTCTTTCGCTTGCGGGCCTCCGACACCTTCTCGGCGGCCCGCTTCTCGGCCTGCAGCAGCTGCTGGATGCCCTGCGACTGGCTGGCCATGGCGGTGGCGACTCCGAGGCCGAGGTAAGCGGCCTAGGTCGGCGAGATCGCCCCCTCGGGTCAGCTGACCCAGGAGCCGGGGATCTGCGCCTCACTTCACCCTCATTTTGAAAGCTATTTTTAATTGCACATTGCATTATGGGACTTAAGGATTTTTAAAATCATTTTAAAAATATAATTCCATTGTCTTCTGGCTTGCATACGTTCTTGTGAGAATTTGTATATTTGTTCCTCTGTGTATAAGGTCTTGTTTCTTTGGCTGCATTTAAGATATTCTCTTTATCAGTGATTTTTAACAATTTTATTATTATATGACTCTGTGTTTGTGGGAGTGTGTGTGTGTGTGTGTGTGTTTATTATGCTTGGGATTTATTGTGTTTCTTCAGTCAGTAGGTTTAGAGCTTTAGTCAAATTTTGAAAAAATCAGCCATTATTACTCTCCTTTTTTTCTAAGACTGTAATTACATAAATATTAGACTTCTTGGTATCACCCTAGAGAACACTACGGTAATTTTATTTTCAGCCTCATATCTCTTAGTGTTTTGTATTGTATAAATTCTATTATTATGCTTTCAAGTTTACTTACCCTTTCTTTTGCAGTGTCTAATCTGGTGTTCAACTCATTCAGTAAACCTTTCATTTCAAATATCATATATATTTTTTATCGCTAACCATTTCCTTAGGTTCATTTAAATAGCTTCCTTTTCTCTCCTTATTCTGTTCATGTTTTCCTGTAAATATTTGCACATAATCATAATAGTTGCTTTAGGATTCTTATCTACTAGTTCCATTGTCTTTGTTATCTCTGGGTTGATATCAATTCACAGATTTCTCTCCTGATTATCTGTCACATTTCCTACCTCTTGGCATGTTTACTCATTTTTTATTGAATGTTGAACATTGTGGTGCATATTGAGTGGATTTTGTTGTCCTCCTCTAGAGAGTGTTGAGCTTTGTTTTAGCAAGCACTTAAAGCTGCTGCAGATCAATGTGCTTCTGTTGAAATCTGTTTTTAAACTTAGCTTAGGCAGATATTGAGTTAACTGTAAAATTGTCTTCTATTATTTTTAAGTTAATTTTGATTTTCCAGCCCTCTTATTTTCTCTGTTCTCTTTCTTCAACTGTTATTAGAAAAATGTTGAAACTTTAAATCTTCTCTTCATGCTCTAAACC
Organism: Neofelis nebulosa; assembly: GCF_028018385.1. Taxonomy (NCBI): domain Eukaryota; kingdom Metazoa; phylum Chordata; class Mammalia; order Carnivora; family Felidae; genus Neofelis; species Neofelis nebulosa. Next base: position 223,104,069 of record NC_080782.1, read on the forward strand.
TTTATTTCATACTTTCCATGACATTTTTGTTTACATTAAGTTCTGGGAGATTTCCTTAGCTTAATGTGAGGTTACTAATTTGCTGTTCATCATTACTTATTTTGCTATTCAGCTAATCTTTTGAGTTTGCTTCAAAGATTGTACATTTTTCATTTTAAGATCTCTAACTAGTTATTTTACATAATAGCTTTTTCTTATACCATAGGTATGATATCTTCCCTTATTCCTTTGAGAATATTATTACCCTTTTGTAAAAATTTTTTATTTATTCTATTAACTGTGTATCCTCAAATGTTAGCTCTTTTTTTGTTGGGTTTGGTACTTTTCTCCAGGTGTTGGTTGATTCTGGGCTTATACTTCTTTCAAATTGCCTTATTATTTTTATACAGATGCTGTTATATATTGTATTTACTTTGAGTTATTGTAGGGGAGAGGTAAATTGTTCAGCTGGGCAGTACGTGATGGTAGCTCATCTTCTGGGTGAGTAGGGTTATATCTTACTCCAAAATATAGCTAAACTTCTGTGGAACTTCCCTATCTTCTGGACCTACGCATTCATACTTCTTAGGAGCAAAAGTCAGCCACTTATATTGTCCCAAATTAGGGACGAATGAGTAGAGAAAACCACTGTCCTGAATGCTTCAGGTGTAGTAATCAGCTAACTCATTCTCTAAACTCTACCTTTCACACATATCACTTCTGTGTTTGGAGTGTCCTATATACACTTTCAACTTAGGCAAAGTGTTCTCATGTATCATTACATAGTGGTGTTTCCTTCATTAATGTTTTGTTTCTATCTATCTATCTATCTATCTATCTATCTATCTATCTATCAATCAGTAAAGGGCTTCTGAACAAGTTTATTCTACCGACCAAATTTTCTTGTGTTCTAGAGTGGTTAAGATTTTTCTTAATTTTTTTTCTATCATTTCATGATAAATACTTGAATCTCTCCTGTGGTGTATCTTCTTCATATTTATTTGGTTAATTTTCTGTTTTCTTAGTAAATTTTGCCATAATTTAATATCCCATGTTGTTGATTTCAAATAACCAACTTCTATAGTTGTTAATTTATTTTCTGCTTTTGATTTTACTGATTTATTTGTTTGCTTAATTTTTTAATTTTCACTCTATTTCATTTAATAAAAATTGAGGGGCGCCTGGGTGGCGCAGTCGGTTAAGCGTCCGACTTCAGCCAGGTCACGATCTCGCGGTCCGTGAGTTTGAGCCCCGCGTCAGGCTCTGGGCTGATGGCTCGGAGCCTGGAGCCTGTTTCCGATTCTGTGTCTCCCTCTCTCTCTGCCCCTCCCCCGTTCATGCTCTGTCTCTCTCTGTCCCAAAAATAAATAAATTAATTAATTAAAAAAAAAGTTGAAAAAAAAAATTTGAAATGATTACTTTGCCTTATATTTCTGTTTTGGCTGTATCTCACAAGTTTAGTTTATAAACTTATTTCTTAAATTATCTTCTGAATTATTTGTTATGATAGTTTGACTCTTAAGTCAAAGAGAAAATGGGAAGGCTTTGTAATTTCTAATTACTAAGGTTTTAAAAAGCTTTTGTTTTTCTTTCTGGAAGTCTCAGCAAATATCTTGTCATATATCATTAATTCAGATTATGTTTGTGCTCATCTGTGTATCAAGTTATGTACTCATATTTGTGCTAATTATTATGGTCAGGGTGGTGATAAATGAGGCAATCTGGCCTTAAATAAAACAGGTGACTAATAATGGGGGACAAGTGATTCCCCAAAGACTATAGACTAGAGTGTTGCTTGAATGGGGAAAAAGAGGAATGGATTTTAGATGGCAACCAAAAATACCCACTAGAGTAGACATCCATTTTCCTTCCTTATTTTATTACGAACATCATAATGAAAAGTTAATGGCTGCTGCATTATCTTTGCAAACCTTACTAATGACATAGAAATCAAGAACAAAATCACAATCTTATATTTGCCTTTTAACTCAGTTTTAAAACTCAGTTTTTCCTTGTACTGTCCATTTGAAATAGTTAAGATTTATATCACTGTTCTTATGCTTCAGAATTGGTAACCGAGGCTTATAAAAATAGAATAACTTCTCTGTTGTTCTGCACTTAGTTTCCTTGGACTAGACAAGGCAGCACACTTTCCAGCTGCAAATTCAACCAAACACCATATGTCTTCTTTACCTATACTGCAACAAGTTTTTCTCATTTTAAAATTGCCATATAATTTTTGGTGCCAATTACCCTATTTTGAATTGCTACTAAAAAACCCTATCATTTTCACTTATGATTACTTTTTTCTTAGGGGTAAATTACATATAGTCTTAACCTCATAATTCTGGTTAGGCTGATGTCAGTAAATAATATGATGTCCTTTTTCATACCATATTTGAAAATTCTCTTGCATTGTTTATAGATTTCATTTTGTGTTTTTCTCTATTTTTAGGTTAAGCGATTTAAAATTTTATTATCTTTTTAACCAGGTTATAAAGATTGTATTCATGTTTACTAAAACAGTGCTTTTTGTAATCTCACAATCTGGTAACAGTATCCATTCTTCAAAATTATGACTCCCTAGAGGTCCACTATGAAGTGGGGGCAAGGTTTTTTTTTTAGTTGAAACTTTCAAGCAAGTTACATGCTTGATTTGTTTTGCTTTGTTGTTACAGTGATAAGGAAATCTTTCATTAGGGAATAGATGCTTCAACTCTGTTCTTTAGGCCTTAATTTCATTTCCTGAGGTTGGATACACTGTTATATATAGTAGTTGGAATTTATACTGTGGAGTAGCTTGAGAAACTGTGTTTTGCAGTTGGCATGAAAGTACAAACCATTCATACAAACAAAAATTCATGGTTTGATGCTCATGTTTTAGTCTAACACCATGACCATAATTATTTAGCTTTCTATTTAAAGGGTCCTTAGCCTAATGAAAACAAATCTTGGAAATAGTTCCTTTTTTATTATACAAGTCCTGATATTTTTCTTCTCAGAAATATCAGAATGTATTTCATTTTATCTGGCTCATAAAATCGATGTTTGGAATGTCACAAACTTATAAAAACTGTAATGTAGAGTTGTTTCATACTCAATATTTTTATTTTATTAGAAGAGATGTATATTTCTTCAGCTTTATATGCATGAAAAGAGCAACATGGTATAGTAGAAAGATCACTGGCTTTGGGTTTAGAAGATTCTAGCTCTCGCATGGGCTCTAGCATGATGTAGCTGTGAAATATTTGGTTGGACACTTGATTCTCTGAGCTCGTTTTCCCATGTATTTATGGGAATAATAATATCTGCCTGACCTTAAAGAGTAATCGAGAGAATCCTATGAGACAGTATACAAGCAAGATGCTTTGGGAACTGCCAAAAGCAATGCCAAGTGGTGACTGTGTTAGCTTTGTGTGTACATCTGTGCTTCAGGCCCAAGTGTAAGCAAAGCTCCATCAGGCCGTTTAAGAAGGGTGAAGGGAAAGAATTCATGAAAGATAGGCCCCTTTCCTTAAAGAAATTCTTTTCATCTGATGTCTAATTTGGGTAGGCTGAGACATGCCCTATTTTTATCCTGTGGAGAATAGCATCATCGTGGCTACCTCATGTTCATTTTCTGGATTTTCACTTTTGCTTCCATAGAGTGTGAAATTTTAGATTCCCAAATGCTTACTCATTATTCTGACTTTCTTTCAAATAGTAGTGCATCTTCTTTATATTTTAATTGTAATTGCTACAAATACAACACAATTTCCTATGCTGATTTTGTAAGCATTTAAAATATCTTTCCTTCTCTGATTTTATTTTCGTACGTGTGATTAATTCCAATAAGTATATCAATTATTTCGGTCAAATGTCATCATTCAGAAGATTCATTCAGATTAATTATCTTAATAACTTTGTTGTGGAGATGGGTTATGTGGCACTTAGGGACAGGTAAGCAGTGGGTACTGATAATACTAAGTCAAATAAGGTAGTCTTCGGGCAACTTTATATTCAAATCAGGAAAATGGAGGCTCCCACAGCTCGAATAGAATGTGATAAGAGCTAACTGTAGTGATATAAAGAATAGAGTGCTCTAGCTTGGATTGGACATCAATGTATTTTTTTTTAATTTGGTAACCAAAAGAAGGATGAACACACCTAACATTTTAACACATCAATAATTCTTCTATTTATCTAGAGAAGAGTTTATAAATTGGCGGCCGTAGGCAGGATTTGGCTTGCATACATTTTTGTTTTGGCTCACAGAATATTTTAAAACTTTGAGCCAACATGTAAACATTGTATTTTATACAAACATCCAAATTTCCCAGTTTGTTTTGAAAAAAATTATAGATTTTCCAACATCAGTTCTGCTTTTGTACATGACAGTCATTTGGAGATGAACGGAACCTACCTGCCCTAAAGGCCAAATGCTTTCAAGTTGACTATTGGCGATGCTACTTCACACGCCCTTCTGCTTGTCATTTCTTTTTTCTTGTTAAAGCTTATGTATTTTTGGGGGGGAGGGGCAGAGAGAGGGAAAGAGAGTTTCAAGCAGGCTCTGCACTGTCCGTGTAGACCCTGACATGGGGCTCAAACTCAGGAACTGTGAGATCATGACCTGAGCCAAAGTCGAGTCAAAGATGCTTAACTGACTGAGCCATTCAAGTTGTCATTTCTGAAACCCCGGGTTGGTTCTTACCTCAGAACCTCTGCATCTACTGAACTGTAGTCTGGAAACCTTTTTTTTTTTTTTATCAGTTTAATTCCAGTGTAGTTAACATAGAGTATTATAATAATTTCAGGTGTATAATATAGTGATTCCGCAGTTCCAGATAATACTCAATACTCATCAAGATAAGTGTGCTCTTAAATTGCTTTATTTGTTTCACTCGTTCCCCACCCTCCCCAGCCTTCTTCCCTCAGTAACAACCTGTGTGTTCTCTATAGTTAAGAGTCTGTTTCTTGATTTGTCTTTCTCTTTTTTCCCTTTTCTTCATTTGCTTTGTTTCTTAAATTCCACATGAGTGAAATCATATTGTATTTGTCTTTCTTAGTGGATTATTTCACTTAGCATTATACTCTCTAGCTCCATCCATGCTGTTGCAAATGGCAAGATTTGATTATTTTCTATGGCTGAATAATATTCCATTATATATAAATATAAATATATATATATATATATATATATATATATATATATATATATATACCCAAACTTCTTCATCTATTGATGGACACTTTGGCTGCTTCCATAGTTTGTTTATTGTAAATAATGCTACAGTAGGGGCACCTTGGTGGCTCAGTTGGTTAAGCATCCAACTCTTGATTTTGGCTCAGGTCATGATCTCACAGTCATGAGATCAAGCCCCATATTGGGCTCCATGCTGAGCAAGGAGCCTGTTTGGGATTCTCTCTCTCTCTCTCTCTGCCTTGCCCCTCTCTCTCAATAAATATATAAATAAATAAACAGTAAAAAAAATAATGCTGCAATAAACAAAGGGATGCATGTGTCCATTTAAATTAGTGTCTTCATATTCTTTGGGTAAATACCCAGTAGTGTAATTCCTGGATCTTAGGGTAGTTCTAGTTTTAATTTTTTGAGGAGCCTACATACTGTTTTCCACAGTAGTTGCACCAGTTTGCATTCCAACCAACAGTGCACAAGGGTTTCTTTTCCTCCACATCCTCACCAACACTTGCTTCTTGAATTTTTAATTTTAGCCATTCTGACAGGTGTGAGGTGGTATTTCACTGGGGTTTTGATTGCATTTCTCTGATAATGAGTGATGTTGATCATCTTTTCATGTGTCTTTTGGCATTCTGTATTTCTTCTTTGAGTAAATATCTGTTCATATATTCCACCTATTTTTTTAAGTTTATTTATCTTGAGAGAGACAGAGAGTGTGTGAGTGGGGGAGGGGCAGAGGCAGAGAGGGAGAATCTCAAGCACTGACAATGCAGAGCCTAACGCAGGGCTCGAATTCACAAAACTGTGAGGTCATGACCTGAGCCAAAATCAAGAGTCAGATGCTTAACCAACTGAGCCACCAGGTACCCCCTTCCGCCATTTTTTAAATTGGGTTCTTTGGAGATTTTTTGGTGTTCTGGTATATAAGTTATTTATATTTTGGATACTAACCATTTATCAGATGTCATTTGTGAGTGTCTTCTCCCATTCAGAAGGTTGCCTTTTGGTTTTGTTGGTTATCTGCTGTGTAGAAACTTTGATTTTGATGTAGACCCCTAAGTTTATTTTTGCTTCTGTTTCCCTTGCCTCGGGAGACATATCTAGGAGGATGTTGCCACAACCAATGTCAGAGAAATTACTGCTGTATTTTCTTCTAGGACTTTTATGGTTTCAGGTCTCAAATTTAGGTCATCAATACATTTTGAATTTATTTTTGTGTAAGGAAGTTGTCCAATTTCATTCTTTTGCATGTAGCTATCCAGTTTCCCTGGTATCATTTGTTCAAGACAGTGTCTTTTTCCCATTGCATATTCTTTCCTCCTTTGTCAAAGATTAATTGACCATATAATTGTGGGTATATTTCTGGTTTTCTATCCTGTTATTGGTCTATGTGTCTATTTTTGTGCCAGTATCATACTGTTTCAATTACTACATCTTTGTAATATAACCTGATGTCCGGAATTGTGATATGCCCAGTTTTGTTTTTCCTTTTTGAGATTGTTTTGGCTATTTTGGGTCTTTTGTGGTTCTCTACAAATTTCAGTATTGTTTGTTCTAGTTCTGGGAAAAAATGTTGTTGGTATTTTGATAGGGATTGCATTAAATATGTAGATTATTTTGGGTATTAGAGACATTTTAAGAATATTTATTCTTCCAGTCATGACCATGGAATATCTTTCCAGTTCTTTGTGTCATCTTCAATTTCTTTCATCAATGTTTTATAGTTTTCAGAGCACAGGTCTTTCACCTCTTTGGTTAAGTTTATTCCTAGGTATCTAATAATTTTTGGTGCAATTGTAAATGGGATTTTTTTTTCTTAATTTCTCTTTCTGTTGCTTCAATATCAGTATATGGAAATGCAACAGATTTCTGTATGCAGTAAAACTTTGGTTTGCGAGCATAATTCGTTCTGGAAACATGTTTATAATCCAAAGCACTTGTATATCAAAGTGAATTTCCCCATAATAAATAATGGAAACTCAGACGACTTATTCCACAACCCAAAAATATTCATATAAAAATGATTATAATACTGTAGTATAATGCAAAATAAAAAATCAAATACAAATTACAAAGAAAAATAAATAAATTAACTTGCACTTCCCTTTGAAAGCCTTCGTGGCTGGTGTGAGGGAGACAAGAGACAGGAGGATTACTGTGTAGGACAACTTTCTCTATCACTAACACAATCACTGCTATCTATTTGGAATATTTCTTTTTGTGCACCTTTCACAAGGAATCTATCCAATGTCACTTGCTTTTGGCTACTTTTGAGAATTTTGTGGAAATATGACATTTCATTGATGATCACACACAGTCCCGCAGTGAAAGAGAGAGAGAAGAACCTTTGGCTCAGCTGTGATTCTGTGACGTTTGGCATCACCTACTACTTGTATTGCAAGGCATTGCTCGTTCATCAAGTTAAAATTTATTAGAAATGGTTGCTTTTCTTGCAGAACACTCGCAAAACAAGTTACTCACAATCCAAGATTTTACTGTGTTGATTTGTATCCTGTGACCTTTCTGAATTCATTTTTCAGTTCTAGAGTGTTTTGGTGAAATCTTTAGGGTTTTCTCTATATAATATGTCATCTACAAATAGTGAAAGTTTTACTTTTTCCTTACCAACTTGGATACCATTTATTTCTTTTTGTTTTCTTATTGCTGTGGCTAGACCTTCCAGTAGTATGTTGAAAAAAAAGTGGTGAGAGTGGACACCTTTGTCTTGTTCCTGACTTTAGGGGAAAAGCTCTCAGTGTTTCACCATTGAGTACAATGTTAGCTGTGGCTTTTTATATAAGGTTTTTATTGTGTTAAGGTATGTTCCCTCTAACCCTACTTTATTGAGGGTTTTTATCATGAATGGATGTTGTACTTTGTCAAATGCTTTTTCTGTATCTATTGAAATGATCATATAGTTTTTACCCTTCCTCTTATTGATGTGATGTATCACGTTGATTTGTGAATATTGTATCACCCATGCATCCTGGGAATAAATGATACTTGATCGTGGTGAACGATTTTTATAATGTATTGTTGGATTTGGTTTGCTAATACTTTGTTGAGGATTTTTGCATCCATGCCCATTTGATATTGGCTTGTGATTCTTTTTTGGTGGTATCTTTATCTGGTTTTGGCATCAGGGTAATGTTGGCCTCATAGAATGAATTTGGAAGTTTTCCTTCCTTTTCTATTTCTTTGGAATATTTGAAAAGAATAGGTATTAACTCTTCTATACATATTTGGTAGAATTCACCTATGAAGCTGTCTGGTCCTGGACTTTTGTTCGTTGGGAGTTGATTACTGACTAAATTTAATTGCTAGTAATGATCTATTGAAATTTTCTATTTCTTCCTGCATCAGTTTTGGTGGGTTATATGTTCTAAGAATGTATCCATTCCTGCTAAATTGTCCAGTTTGTTGGCATATAATTTTTCATAACATCCTCTGACAATTGTTTGTATTTCTGGGGTGTTGGGTTTTTTTCTTCTTCCATTTGTTATTTTGTTTATTTAAGTCCTATCTTTCTCTTTTCCTCTCTCTCTGTCTTTCTCTCTCTCTCTCTGTCTCTCTCTGTTTTTTTTTTTTTGTTTTTGTTTTTTTTGATGAGTCTGGCTAGAGGTTTATCAGTTTTATGGATTTTTTAAAAAAGTTTTTTATTATTTATTTATTTTGAGAGAGAGAAAGCATGAGCAGGGGAGGGGCAGAGAGAGAGAGAGAGAGAGAGATTGAGAGAGAGAGACAGACAGGATCCCAAGCAGGCTCTGTGCTGTCAGCACAGAGCCCAATGGCAGGCTCAAACTCACAAACCATAAGATCATGACCTGAGGCAAAATCAAGAGTCAGATGCTTAACTGACTGAGCCACCAGGTGTGCTTTGTTGATTTTTTCAAAGAAACAGCTCCTAGTTTCATTGATCTGTTCTATTTTTTTTTTTTTTAGGTTATATATCATTTATTTCTGCCCTAATCTTTAGTATTTGCTTCCTTCTGCTGCTTTGTGATTTTCTTTGTTTTCCTTTTTCTAGCTCCTTTAGATATAAGGTTAGATTGTTTGCAAGATTTTTCTTGCTTTTTGATGTAGACTTGTATTACAATAAACTTTCTTAGAACCACTTTTGCTGCATCCCAAAGATTTTGGACGACTATGTTTTCATTTGCATTTGTTTTCTTGTAATATTGTATTTCTTCTTTGATTTCTTGGTTGACCCACTCATTGTTTAGTAGCATGTTACTTAACCTGAATGTATTTGTGCTCTTTCCAGATTTTTTTCTTGTGTTTTATTTCTAGCTTCATAGCGTGGTGGTCAGAAAAGTTGCATGGTATGACTTAGATCTTTTTGAAATTGTTGATACTTGTTTTGTGGACTAACATGGGATCTATTCTAGAGAAGATTCCATGTACGCTTGAAAAGAATGTGTATTCTGCTGTTTTAGGGTGGAATGTCCTGAATATATTTGTTAAATCCATCTGGTCCAGTGTGTCATTCAAATCCACTGTTTCCTTGTTGATTTTCCGTTTGGATGATTTGTCCATTGATGTACACGGGGTGTTAAAGTCCCCTACTGTTGTTGCATTATGATCAATTAGTTCATTTATGTTTGCTATGAACCCATGTTGGGTTCATAAATATTTACATGTGTTACATCTTCTTGTTGGATCGTTCCCTTTATGATTATGTAGTGTCCTTCTATGTGTATTGTTACAGACTTTGTTGTAAAGTCTGTTTTGTCCAATGTAAGTATTGCTACTCTGACTTTCTTTTGACATCCTTTTGCACAATACATGTTTATTCATCTCCTCACTTTCAATCTGCATGTATCTTTAGGTCTGAAATGAGTCTCTTCCAGGCTGCATATAGATGGGTCTTTTTTTTTTTTTTTATCCATTTCATCACCATGTGTCTTGATTGGAGCATTTAGTCCATTTACATTCAAAATAATTATTGATAGATATGTATTTATTGCCATTTGTTATGTGTTTTGTGGTTGTTTTTGTAGTTTTTCTCTGATCCTTTCTTCTCTTGCTCTCTTTCATGGTCTGCTGGCTTTCTTTGGTGATACACTTGGATTGCTTTCTCTTTATTGTTTGCAAGTCTATGACTGGTTTTTGAGTTTTGATTTAGGATTGTATATAACATCTTCAGCATATAGCAGTTTATATGAAGTGGATGGTTGCTTAAGATTGAACCCATTCTTACTCCTCTCTCCCCCACGTTTTAGGTATATATTGTCATATTTTTACATCCTTTTAGTTTGTGAATCCCTTGACTGATTTTTGCAGATACATTTACTTTTACTCCTCTTGTGTTTCCTATATTTTATACTCTCACTTTCCTTTCTACTCATAGAGTGCCCTTTAATATTTCTTGTAGGGTTGGTTCAGTGGTCACGACCTTTGGCTTTGTTTGTCTAAGAAAGTCTTTATCTCTTCTTCTCTGTGTGATTGCCTTATTGGATAGAGTATTCTTGGCTGCAAATTTTTCCCTTTCAGCACTTTGATTATATCATGCCACTCTCTTCTGGCCTGCAAAGTTTCTGCTGAAAACTCCACTGATAGCTTTATGGGGTTTCCCTTTTATATAACTGTCTTCTTTTCTCTTGCTACTTTTAAAATTCCTTATCACTACTTTTTGCCATTTTGATTACTATGTGTGGGCTTCCTTGGGTTGTTATTTTGTTGAGGGGATATCTGTGCCTCCTGGATCTGCATATCTGTTTCCTTCCCCAGATTTGGGAAGTTTTCAGCTATTATTTCTTCAAATAAATTTTCTTCCCCCTTTCCTCTCCTTCTTTGGGCATCCTTATAATGCAGATGTTATTATGCTTGATGGAGTCACTGAGTTCTAAGTTACACCCATTTTGCAGAATTTTATTTTCTCTCATGGGCTCAGGGGGATTAATTTCCATTACCCTGTCTTTCAGGTTCCTAATTTGCTTCTCTACTTCCTCTAGCCTCTATTTATTCCAACTAGAGAATTTTTAAATTTTATTTTTTGTGTTCTTCATCTCTGATTGGTTCTTTTTATCTCTTTGTTAAGAGTCTCACTAATGTCCTCCTCTCTTTTCTCAAGCCCAGTTACAGTATCTTTGTGATCACTACTTTTAACTCTCTAACAGGCATATAATTTATATCAGTGTTACTTTCGTCTGTTGCCGTGATTTTGTCCTCTTCTTTCATTTGGGATATATCCCCCTCTTCAGTTTGTCAAACTCTCTGTGTCTGTTTTGTGTGTTGGGAAAGTCAGCTACATCTCCTGCTCTTGAAAGTAATGACCTTCTGAAGAAGAGGTCCTGTGGTGCCCTGCAGGGCAGTGTCCTCCGTTCCCCAGAACCCGGTGTCTCAGGGGGTGTCTTCTATGTGTGTTGCATGCGCCCTACTGTTTTCGCGTAGCTGCTTTTTCCTTCCATCCAGTCATCCTGTTTCCCTGTTGTGGGCAGTATTTGGCGGGGTGCGGCATGCAGGTTAAGAAGGTGTGTGCATACCAGCCTGTTTGTGAAATGAGACTACAGTTGCAGCTGCAGGGACTGGGGCTGCGTGGGTGGAGCATGAAATTTTAACAAGGGGCTCCCTGGGCTTCCACCGGCCTGCTGCCGCTGCCACCACCGCTATGACCGAGGTCCCACAAGGTGCGCTAGTCAGGAGATGCGGCATTGGAAGGTTTGTGCTGGTCTTCTGGGGGAGGAGACTCACAGAGCTGGGACTTAGGCAAGTTTGACTGGGGAGAGTGGATGGGCCAGAGCATGGAGGGTGGGGTCTGGGGGAGTTGGTCAAGCAAGTTAGGTGGTGAATGTAGGTGCCATGCTGGTTCCTGCAGGTGGCCATGTGTTTCTACTGAGGGGTGGGAGGGGGAAATGATACCTACCAGCTCCTTTGTTCCTGGAAGGGTCTTCCTGTGATCTCTTTTCCCTCCTAGACATGCTCTGAGCTGAGTAAATGGCTCTCCCTCTATATGTCCCAGAAGTTTTTCAAACTACAGCTTCTACAGTGTATCTCTATGGGCTGTTTGTCGTGCTGTCTCTTTAAGGGCAGAACTCAGTTTCCTTCACCCTTGGGGCTCCCCAGAACTAAGTAGCTGATTTTTAAAATTCCAGGCGTTAAGTCCCTGTGGCTATAAGAACTCACGAAATTCAGCCCCTCTCTTTCAAAGCCAAATTTTATGGGGATTCATCTTCCCTCCATGGACTCCCAGTGTGACAGTCTGTTTCTCACTCTTCTTCTTGTCTGTGGCTCCCCTCCGCCACCCGCCCCCACCACCTCCAGCAGTCACGGTTCCTCTCTCTTCCCACTGCATCTTTGCCCTTCCTGCCCTCTACAGTGTGGCATCTTCTCCACCTGTGGTTGTGGAGTTCATTCTGCCAGTCTTCAGGTTGTTTTCTGGGGTATTTCTGCGGATGTGAGTCTTATCAGGATGTATTCATGAGACGAGGTGAGCTGAGGGTCCTCTAATTCCACCGTCTTCCCAACCTCCTCCTCTAGTCTGGAAACTTCTTCCTCTGTGTACCTGTTGGCTCAGTCTCACAATTCACTGAAGCCTCTGGTTAAAGGTCATCTCATAATAGAGGTTCTTCCTGACCTTCCTCCCCGAAAGGACACACTCATTTTATCCCTTTATGGTCCTTTACTATTCTCCGTGGCACTTACTGCCATGTGAAACATTACGTATTCTCCATGTGTTTGCTTATTTATTATATATGCCCCCGTGATGGAGCATATGCTTCATGAGAGCGGGATCCTTGTCTGTTTTGTTCACCATGGTTTCCCTACCATCCACCACGGTGCCTGGCACAGAACAGCACTCAATAAATATGTGTTGAAGAAAGCCGTTCCTGTGGTTTCTGAGCATGCTAGGGCTGGGGATCAGGGTAAATGGGCCTCTGGCCTGCCCTGCCTCCTCAAAACCAAAATGTAATATAATTTGAATATTAAAATGCTATCTGAAATTTTGCATGTATGGCTTGTATATATTGTACATTACACCTCTAAGTATATAAAAAGTTTTAAATCTGCATGATGTATCCTGGCCATGAGAAGCTGTTCTCGGGGTCTGATTACCTGAACACTGGATAAAGAACCCTGATGGGCTATGATCTCTACAAGTTCAAGAAGCCGTGGCATGCACATGGTTCAGGACGTACAGTTCACTTGGATCGGCTGAAATTCTGCGTTTTGTGGTTTTTCCGTTAACACCTGACAATATAGTTCCCCTGCTAGTATATTGTGCACTTTTATTTCGTGTCATACTAAAACCACAAAGTTATGGGTGTGGGCAAGAAGAGGTAGAAAATAACACATCTCATGGCTTTTTGTTTCTGAATTCTCATACTTCCCGTAGCGCTCTGCATTGGAAGTAAAATTTTGTCAAGAGTATTAGGGGAAATAATTGAAGAAATTTTTGACAGGATAGCTGAGGAGAAAATGGGAGAGGCAACATTTTGAGTCCAGTTCAATTTTACCACAATGTAAAAATAAGCTCCCATAAGCCCCCGGTCCTCACTGTGCCCCAAGCAAATGACACAGACATGGAAAGATTTATGTAATTCAGTGGGTTTCACACTGTTAGGAAGAAATATTGGAGAGAGGGAGTGTCACTGGGAAACCCTGACTGTGAATTTGGCTTTTCACCAGCCTGACCTGTGGTGTGTGTCTGTGTGTGTGTGTGTGTGTGCGCGCGCGCGTGTGTGTACATTCACACACATGCAAGTGTATTGCAGAAACAATTAAGAGATATTTCATTTTGTTCCTTCGCAGCTCTGCCTCATTCCCATTTGTTACCACTTCTTCTTTCTTCTTTTCTTACAACTCAAAGAAAAAGCATAATCTCACTGTCCACGATTTCTTCTCCATCTATAACTTAATGGCTTCCCAGCTGTGCTATTTTCTGTTTTATAGTAAATAATTGTAAGGCATTTTCATTTATCCAGAAAATTTTTATTGAGTGCCCACTAGTTCCAAGCACTAGCAAAACAACCAATAAAGCCTTTTGAACACTTTCTATGATCTGAGTAAGCTCTCAGAGAACTTTTAAAGATACCAGTCGAAAAACCCATCCAAGAAATATGTTGAGAAAAAGTAAACAAATGATGTTCCTTTCTCTTGCAAAAGATAGACACTTAATCCTGGTGTTCGGTGGAAAACTTTACTGTAAGATGTGTAGGGAGGTTATGTATGCCAATGGTTCTCTATCAAAATAACTACAAATTCTAACACTCGAGAAGAATGTCTCAGAAGAAGCCAGGACCAGATGTTTCATGACATATGCATAAACAGCACACAGGAACATGCTTATGTATTTTATTATCCTTTTTTCATCGGGCTGAGATGCCTAACCCAGAGATACAGGGAAGGTTATGCCAACATTGTATAGAAAATTCTCAGCCTCGCTTCATGCCTAAAGATAGAAATATAAACACTGTTTCAGAGACTAGCTGAGTCGGTGGCCCCCTGGGTATGAAGGGTGTCTTTTTTTAGGGACGTTTTATTCAGCAAATTATTGAGATGACATCATGTATTGTTGTTAGCTGAATTCTGTGGTAGAAAGTGGGTAGGAAGAAGCCATAGTACTTTGGAAAATTAATGGCATTCACTATTTCCCAGATTCTTTGAAACCAAGATTAGAGCAGCAGTTCCAGAAGCAGGAATACTTGTTTTTTTGGAAGAGATTTCTTTGCCTCTCCATTGGTTCCAAGAGTGGACTCTGTTGGTGTATTTCATGAGAGTTGTGAATGTGGAAGTTATAGAATGCGTTGATAGGTTGTGCTACCCATTTGGGCTGTTGGAAAAGTTCCTGGGAGCACAGGGTTAGGTGGCCCTTTCTATCCATGCAATTGAGGCTCTGGACAACTGGAATGGTTGGGGAAAGGGAAGTTCGGACATTTGATTTTCTGATGAACTTCACTAACAGGAAAACTTATTTATTCCCATACTTGGAGTTGAAAATATTTCTGAGAAGTCTGTTTACCTTTATCAGTAAATACTATTTAGAAGCTGTAATGGAACCTTTGCTCATGCTTGAAAATCTTGCATCATTGGACATTGTAAATTCCCTGCACTTGTACAGTGGAGATCATTAACTGTGGCCTAAATATATAGCACAGGACTGTCCATAGGTGGTGAATTTTGGACTAAATCCCTCATAAAGTCTTACATGCTGCCTTTTTGAGAGCTAATACTTAAGATTCTGGGTAGCTGTATGTGCCTATTCTGCGGACGCTCAGCCACAAGCATTTTGAGAAGAAAGATGGAGAATTCATTTGTAAAAGCTACATAATGATTGACAAGGGAATGAATAAAACCCCAAGCCTAAAGATTAACAACTCAAAACAATCCCATCCTGTAAGTGAATAAGGTGAGACTGGGAGAAGTGAGGTAAATCATTCAGAGCAAAGCCACAGAACAGGTTAAAAGGAGAGAGAGGCCAGGCCTCTGTCTCCCAGGAGAGTCTTTTTACCATACCTGACCGCCTGCACAGCCCAGTGGGGTCTCATCAGCAGACTTGGGACAAAGGGGATCCCCTGCCAGTGGGGAACCTGGTCACTCCTTTGGGTAAGCCCTTTTGCTCATAGCTATCATTTATTTGACCCCCTACTGTGACCATACTCTCTTCCAGGTTCTTCTTTCATCCTCGCAGCAACACCATGAGGTAGTACGATCATTGTGCTCACTATTACAGATGGGCAAATTGAGTTCCAGCCCCATTAAGGAACTTGCTCAAGGATGTACAGGTAGAAAGAGACCGAGCTGGGATCCAAATCTTGGTCGGTGGGGTTTGAACATATCTTCTCTCTACAACCTGCTGTGTCCTTCACTGTTGCTCCTGGTGGGGGAGGGGGAATGGTGCCCTGTCAAACATCTCCTTCCCCGGCCCCCGAGATCACTGCCGTGCTTGGCCAGATTCCTGGCACCTGTGATCTTGGAGCCAGCTGCAGCTAGACTTTGCAGGCCTCAGAGGCGGGGCTGGGTGGGCACGCCCCTCCCAACTGTGTGAATGAGTGTTTGATTTGCCTTAGCTCACCATTGGGTGGAGTCCACTTTGGGCAGAACACTTAGTGGCTGAATAAACACTCAGAGCATCTTGGAAAGGCTGCATGGACTGGTGGTTTGACACCGATCTGGACTGTTTGGAGAGGCGCCACGGAGAGCCAGCTTCGACCACTGGTGCGCTATTGAGAGACCTTGTCTTCTTAGCCTCTCACTGTCCTAGTTTCCTTGGAGGTCAACTGAGGACAAACAAATCCTGTTATTTCTGCTGAGTTTCTCTTCTCCAGGATGAGGACAGAGGCAGGAGACGCCTCTGAAATGCTGGACAAAATAAACTAAAGGCAGCCAAAATGGAAGAGGCTGCTTCACAACCTCATACCTGGGAGAATGATAGGGATGCACAATGCTGGGCACAGATTAAAGAAACACTTTGTTTTCTATTCTCAGAAGCCCTTGGAACTGGCCCATTAGCGGAGTTGTTTCCTTTTATCACCCCAGAGACTGGAATAGAGGCTTTGGGAGTTGATGCTGTGGGTCCATTAACTGGCTCTGACTTGGATCCCACAAAGGTTTAATTCAATTAAGCCATGACCATGAGCCTGAGATAAGTGCAGGATAGTGGGAGCTGGCAGGTGATTGTGAAGGCTGCTGCATGGACATTGGAGACACGTGGGCAGAGTGTTCCCAATGTGCCGAGACAGCCTGTTACCTGGAGGAAGTTGGGGATGCTCTGCTGTGAATTACTCACTCTAAAGCTGGAGTGTGAACATCAGGGACTGTTTTGTAGTATTTTTTCATTAGTCCGTAGAAAGATCTAATCTATACACATATGAAAACTCACAGGAGATCCAAAAACTAACCTAGAAAAATGTCTTTGATAAAGTGAGTGTTCTTGAGTGTATAAAATCAGTTTTTCTTTGTCTGATTGAATGAGGCATTTGGCGATTGAAGATGGTTGGTGGGATAATCAAGTGCCAGTATGTCTTCAAAGAATATGAAAGAAGAGCAAGAGACAAAGAAGATAAGACCATCTATGATTGGTATATAGAAATCCATTTCAGCTTTTTGCACTGTTGGTGGGAATGCAAGCTGGTATAGCCACTCTGGAAAACAGTACGGAGGTTCCTCAAAAAACGAAAAATACAACTATGCTACGACCCAGCAATTGCACTACTAGGCATTTATCCACAGGATACAGGTGTGCTGTTTTGAAGGGACACATGCACCGCCATGTTTATAGAAGCACTATAGACAATAGCCAAAGTATGGAAAGAGCCCAAATGTCCATTGATGGAATGGATAAAGAAGATGTGGTATATATCTATCTATCTATCTATCTATCTATCTATCTATCTATCTATCTATACATATCTATATGTATCTATATATATCTATGTATCTATATATCTATATACACACACACACACACACACACACACACACACACACACACAATGGAGTATTACTCGGCAATCAAAAAGAATGAAATCCTGCCATTTGCAACTACGTGGATGGAACTGGAGGGTATTATGCTAAGTGAAATTAGTCAGAGAAAGACAAAAATCATATGACTTCACTCACATGAGGACTTTAGGAGACAAAACAGATGAACATAAGGGAAGGGAAACAAAAAGAATATAAAAACAGGGAGGGGGACAAAACAGAAGAGACTCATAAATATGGAGAACAAACTGAGGGTTACTGGAGGGGTTGTGGGAGGGAGGATGGGCTAAATGGGTAAGGGGCATTAAGGAATCTACTCCTGAAATCATTGTTGCAGTATATGCTAACTAATTTGGATGCAAATTTTTAAAACTAAAAAATAAAACTTAAAAAAATCCATTTCTGCTAAAAATATTCCAAAGGAGAGCCATCTCTGGAGCTTGAGACCTGCATCATTGACTTTTAAAATACTTTCCCTTTCTATTCCCTGTTGATCTCTATCCAAATAAAATAATCACACTCAAGTAAATTATTTCTCACACTGTGTCTCACAGAGAACACTGGAATTACTGTGGAGCTGAAAAATTACTGACAGACATAAGGGACGTGTTGCTCTAAGTTGCCTGGAAAGGTGTCTAAACAGTCCAGCGACTTTATGTGATTGATGAGCACGCAAGAGTCAACAGTAGAGGCGGGAGTTCTGAGTTCAATTTCTTTTCCTTGATGCTAATGAGCAAGGAATGGAGACTAGCTTAGATTTAGGACATTAAATTAGGATCTGGGTAATTTAGAATGATGATAATGTAGCCCTGAATAAGAGTTGTGCCCCTTCTTCATCTATGTGCCAATTTAGCCCCCCCCCTCTTTTTTATCGGGTGACTATTTGGTGGGAATAACGAAAAATAGCGCTAAAATAAATGCTGAAGATTTTTCAGAAAATAAAAAAAAAAACAACAGATATCTAAGGGGACAGCAGTGACCTCCTTCTCGTCTTTCAAGGGTTCAGCTTAAATAACTATAAATTACAACTCTCCTTGTCAACAGAACTTCCTTGACTTGTATAAGATGTTAGTTCCTGCTCTTATAAAATTTCAAGCTCCCTGGATTTTTCTTTGCAATATTAATCACAATTGTAATTCTACAGTCTCTTGTGTTTTTGTTTAGTATCTTTCTTGATGTCATGAAGGCAGGGGTGGTGTCTATAATCTTCACCTACATATTTCCAACTCCTATTGGGCACAAAGTAGAAACTTAATAAAAATGTAGAATGAATGAGTGAATGAATAAATGAATGAATGGCTCTTTCATAATTGCTACTAAATTTGTTGTTAGAACTGCATTCTTTGTCCGTTAAGTTTGTTGGAAGCATTCAGAGAGATACTGGTCTGATGAATTCAGTTATCTTTCAAAAGCTAGAAATTTCTTTAGACGGGCTGCTGAAACTAAGGATATGTTTTTCTGAAGTAAATTCTCAGTTTCCAGATGATAGTGCCTATTTATAGCTATAAGTTGACACACAGCTACTGACACAGAACAACTCAGTTATATTGGGTTTATATTTCTGAAGGGGAATTACCATGTCAAAATGAGATCGCTCATCTCTCACTTGTCGACAAGCTTCATCATTTCCTCATAATCAAGATTTGTGAACATCCTATTGGGAAGGGTTATCAGAGTCATGGAAACCAAATAATGATGGTCATTGAGCCTCTCTTATGGGCCAAGGCTTTTTAGTTATTTGGTGGTCATTGAGCCTCTCTTATGGGCCATGACTCAAAAGCCTTCACTGCAGTTCAAGGGTTAGGTCATTTCCATGGCCCTGGCTGCTTGTAAGCAAAGCTATTTGTTCTTAATGTGGATACCAGACCTATACAAGTGAAAATTTTTCTTGGAATCTTTTGGACTTTTTTTCCCTACTGATTTAGGGGAAATTTCCAAAATAAATATCAAAGAGCCATAAGTCAACAAAGAAGAAAGTCATAAATTGATAAAGGGAAGAAAAATGTGATTTCCCTCCCTGCTGTCTTTCAGGACATTGAAAACAAGGTTTTGAAGGCAAGTTGTTAAAATCAGGCGTGGGTGCAAACATGGACCTTCCATATCTGGTCTGAGTCTAGGTCTGTGTTTTCTCAAAAAGCATTTCGAACTCCATGGAACCAATGTAGGCAAGAGGAAAATGCTTAGGACTGCACAAAGTGGAAGCATTTGCCTTGTGTCGCCTCACACTGTGCTACTGTGGAGGGCAATGTTCATTCCATGTAGACTCCAGTGAAGTGTTTTTCCACACCAGAGACGACAGCAGAATGTTACTGTGAAAAAAAGTCAATATTTTCACTTCTGTTTCTATCTGGTTGACTTTAAAATGTCAGTTGTCCAGATAGAAAGTTGTTCTTGCACTCTCCCGTGGTGGAGGGGTGCAGGTTCCTTCCACGCAGCACTGAAATGCCTTGTGGTTGATGTAATGGAGCGAGGTTTGGTACAGTAGACTGGCCCAGGGACTAGGCCCATGTCCTTGTTTTGGTTTTGACACTACTTCATCTCAGGCTTCCTTGTTTCTGAGTTTGAGTATCATCTGGTTAAGCCTTAGTTTACTTACCTGGGAAATGGGTGGACTAAATAGATCATCGCGTCTGATCTGTGGAAGTCTTACATTGTGTGAGTCTACGATAGTCAGGTGAGTGGATGATTAAGTTCCTATTTAATGTGGTAAGAATGTGAGGTTACCCATGCCCAGGCCTGGTGAGTTTAGTATGTTGTCAGGGCCTGTCACCTTCTATCCCACTCTGTTCCCATTCTTACAATACATTGACAAAAAATAAAGAGAGGAAAAATTTGGGGGATGCAAAATTGCGTACAGCGTGTTTACATTTGCCTTTTATAGTCTGTGCTAGAGTGCCTCAAATAGTACGGCTTTATACTACTTGGACAATTTAACCACTTCTCAGCAACTTTGATAATTCTAGACATTTCACCATTTAAACATATTTTCCAATATCTAATCTATTTTTTCTTAGCCTATATTTTCTGTTAGATTTTTAAAAGAAGTATTCATTTGCACACAACAGTTTCTAAATTACAATATAAACTCTACTACTAACACTGTGATACCAACAAATAGCTTTAGAATGCTTTATTTTTTTTTAATTTTTTAATGTTTATTTATTTATTTTTTTTTTAAATTTTTTTTTCAACATTTATTTATTTTTGGGACAGAGAGAGACAGAGCATGAACGGGGGAGGGGCAGAGAGAGAGGGAGACACAGAATCGGAAACAGGCTCCAGGCTCTGAGCCATCAGCCCAGAGCCTGACGCGGGGCTCGAACTCATGGACCGCGAGATCGTGACCTGGCTGAAGTCGGACGCCCAACCGACTGCGCCACACAGGCGCCCCAATGTTTATTTATTTTTGAGAGTGAGAAAAAGACAGAGTGCAAGAGGCGGAGGGGCAGAGAGAGAAGGAGACACAGAATCCGAAGCAGGCTCCAGGTTCTGAGCTGTCAGCACAGAGCCCGACATGGGTCTCGAACTCACGGAGTGCGAGAACATGACCTGAGTTGAAGTCTGCCACTTAACTGACTGAGCCATCCAGGCACCACAGTTTTAGAATGTTTTGAAGTTCATTTTGTCCATAGGATTCATCCCACTGGGGTGTCCAGAAAGTTATAGTTTTTTTTGTTTTTTGTTTTTTTTTGAAAAACAACAGGCAAATACTGATGTTATATTGGTGAAGGGTGGGGGGACAGAATTTTAGCCATCAAGATCTTGCATTTTGGTGATAATCCATTTTGTTATTTGCAACAATTTGCATTCATCTGAAAATCAAAACTCAAATTTGGTTGAGCCTCAAGATTGTTTTTTTAAAGACTCATGACTTGATCTTGCTTGGTAGACTTACAATTTAAAGAGAGAGAAAGAAAGCTATTAAATCCTAAGTCGAGAGAGGTGGATGTATGAAGATCCCTTCTTTTATACACCAAACAGACAACTGTGCTTCACAGAGCAGGAGGGCCATACTTGCCTCTGAACTGGTACCACTTTCAGACCCAAGCAAACACCTGTGCCTTTTTCCTCCAAGAGCTTTCAATAGTATCACTCCTCAGTGACAAATGGCCCTACCAATATATGTTCTCTCTTGTAGTGCCCACTTGACGTGGTGGCATCACACTCTCCCAGGTCAATCTTAAGCTACCCAGGGTAAAGGAATGACATTTCTTGTGTGAATGAGACCACCCTTTATCAGTCTGCCTACAGGCCCTTCTTGTCGTCTTTTTTGGTGGCAGTCTAAAAATAGCAGAGGTGCGGCCAACACTGAAAAAGTCATGTTGCGGGAATGAAGAGATTACATCCTAAAAAGTACAGGAGCAGACACGGTTGGAAGATGTGTTGTTCTATGTTTGTTGTACAAAATTCTGAACAGTAAATTTAACATGATCAGAAAAGAAATTATTGTCTAATTTTGCCTACATTCTCTGGATATGACTTGTATTTGTGGTCCTCACTCGTGAATCAGGCACGGTAACAACCTTGGAGTGAGTTATTAGAAGCCAATATTCACATGGTTATGATGTAATCATTATCAAGTAAATTCAGGGTCAAGATCTAAAATGTTTTAATATACACAGGCTCTGAAGAGCCATGATACTGTGGCTAATAACAGTGTGGCTACTTTTGCTTCATGATGGCAGGTATGAAATTGACCAGCAAGGGCACAATCGACAATAAAGAGCCTAAAGAGAGAGTTCCTGGACCTGAGCTGGAAGCGGTGGTGCCCAGAAAGCACACGTGCCAATTGGACAATTAGACCAAGAGTAAGTAAGTAGCTCATCTCTACCTAGTACTCTCAATCTTCACTGAGAAATCACTGTATCTCACATGCGACCTCTGATTTTGTAAATATTTTTTTTGAAGTTCAATTCATGTAACATAAAATTAATCCTTTCAAGTATACAGTTCAGGGGTGGGAGGATGGGCAAAATGGGTGAAGGCGAGTGGGAGATACAGGCTTTCAGTTACAGAAGGAATAAGTCACAGGGATGAACGACACGGCACAGGGAACACAGTCAATGACAGAGCAATAGTGATGTATGGTGACAGACAGTAGTTGTACTTGTGGTGAGCACAACATCACATATAGAGTTGTTGGATCACTAGTTGTGCACCTGAAACTAATGTAATGTTGTGTGTCAACTATATTCAAATAAAAAATTAAGAGAATAAACTGCACAATTCAGCGGCACTTAGTACTTTCACAATGTTGTACAACCACCACCTCTATCTACTTACAAGATACTTTTATCACACTGAAAGGAAGCCCTGTATCCGCTAAGAAATGACTCCCGTTTCCTTTATTTTCCAGTTTCTAGCAACCATTAATCTTTCTCTATATGGATTCCCTATTCTTGATACTTTGTATAAATGGAATCATACAATATATGGTCTTTTGTGTTTGGCTTCTTTCGTTTAGCATGTTTTTGAGGTTCCACCATGTTGTATCATGGATCGGTGCTTCATTCCTTCATGTGGCTGAATAATACTTTGTGGTATTTGGTAATTGGTATTTGGTATTTGGTAAACCAATACATTTGGTTTACCCATTCATCAGTTGACATTTGGGTCGTTTACACCTTTTGGCTGCTGTGAATAGTGCTGCTACGAACACTTATGTATAGGTTTTGTTTTCAGTTCTTTTGGGTATATACCTAGGAGTGGAATTGCTGGCTCGTATAGTAACTGGATGTAGACTCACTTGAGGGGAGTTTTCCAAAGCAGCTGCATCATTTTATATTCATACCAGCAGAGTATGAGGGTTCGAACTTCTTTTATACCCTCACCAACACTTGTTATTTTACATTAATTCTGATTATAGTCATCCTAATGGGTGTGAAGTGGTATCTCACTGTCGTTGCTGTTTGGTGTAATATATTTTTAATCAAATTATTTTTTTTGATATAGGCACAGTAAAAAATATTTGTCCTGGGTGCCACCTACCCTAATAACAGCTCCAATCATCTTCTCAGAGAAGCAATTAAGGAATAGGCCTCCCTTTCTTCATGCCTTAAAATTCTTATCTTGAGAGTAATTCTTATGTTACATAATATAGATAGGACTACAACACATATATGTAATTCCACGTATATATGGTAATCGCACACCTGTCACACGTACATGTAATTACACATATATTACACATATATGGTTGTATTCTGCGAGCATATTTTGGGACACTTCAGAGTTTATTGGGAATGCAGAATCTTAGGCACCCACACCAGACCCCTGAATCAAAATTCACATTTGGACAAGATACCCAAGTGATTTAAGGTTCAGAGGTCTTGAGAGCTTTCTGTCTTTCTGAAAAGGGAGAGAAGGAGTCCATGCCAGGAAACCATTTGCAGGTGCAACAGATAGAATCCAAGCTTAATAAAACACAGGTGTAGTGTGCGACCTCAGGGTAGTGGTTCTCTAGCCTGGATGAATACTGGGAACCTCTGAAAGTTTTAAAATATTTGTGTCTCGGTTCCAACCCCTGAAAGATTATGGTGTAGTAGGTCCTGGGTGGATCCTGCTAAGAAGATTTTTGAAAATCCTCAGGTGATTCTAATGCATGATCAGTTTTGAGAACTATCTATGTGAATAGCATCAGCTGAGCTATTCTCAAAGCAGTGATTTGCAAGTGGGAAGGAGTGAGACTTTTCCATGAGGACAGAGACACAGAGGAGTGGCCAATGTTGCTGGCGTAGGGCAGAGAGTAGAAGCCGGGGCTTATAGTGAGAAGAATTCATCCGTGGAAGGCATCAAAGCCTTTAACTAGAGTTTTAATATTGTGCAGAAGGCAATTGAGAGCTCTTGTAGAGCATTAGAAGAGGGGCAGGTGATTTTCATTACTGTTGGACGATGTGAATTCTGGAGACCAGCACGTTTCTATCATATAAGGTACGGACTTAGGGCTTTGCCCTTAAGATTGAAAACAAAGAGGCAGAAGACAAGAATATATAAGGTTCCCTCAGAGTTTAGTTATGTAACTATAACTCATTAGTAGTTCTCTAAGTAACTTAGAACTTCTCCAAATTCAAGAAATAGTTGAGTAGTTTAAGAATCCATAAAAAGACAGACAAACAAATATCATATGTGCATGGTTGCCTCAAGGAAACTTTCTATGCCTATAAAAAGAATTTGTTTACTGATAATTAAGTACTCTGCAGAGTTTTTCTATTCAACAGTTCCACACTTTCCTTCATTCATATTTTTATTCATTCAACAAGTATATTGAGTGTGTGCTTAGGATGTTATAGGGGAGGTTTAAGAACCAGAAGTGTGTGTTTGGACTAGACCATTGGTTCCCAAATGGGGCAGTACCCTCTGTGGTGGGTTTTGGAAATTTAGGGGATGTTTTTGGTTGTTGCAGCAGTTGGGGTGAACTAGTGGCTTGCGGTGGAGGCCAGCAATGTTAAGTGACCTGCTATTCCCTGAGATGTCCTGCACGATGAAGAATGATCTCATACCCACACAACTTGCTAATAGCTTGGACATTCATGTAGGTGGAAAACCCTGTTTATAGTTATCCAAGCTTAGAATCAAACTCAAATATGTTAAATTATCTAAACGTAGAACCTAAACTTGACTGTATGTACACAAACACACACAAATACTTCCTTGAGTTTTAGTAAATGTAAGACTTTACCAAAACTGGTCCTGCTGTGCATACTGAGAGAAGATAGTGCCTTGTTTCATTCAGCCCTTTACCAAGAATTGTTCATTGTTTTGGAAAATGGCATCACCAATGGTAATAATGAACCTGGTGTTTAAGTCTTCATTAGTTTGATTTTGCAGTAATTCTGCATATAACATATTGAAAGCTAATTTTTGAAAGTGCTTGCAATTATGGCTTTCATTCAGCTGTAACGTGAACCTGTGTGACAGTTAGTTTTATGTGTTAACTTGACTGGGCTAAAGGATGCCCGGATATCTGGTGAAACATTATTCCTGGATGCATTTGTAAGACATGTTTCTGGGAGAGATTAGCATTTGAATTGAGTAACCTGAGTAAAGTTTACTGAGTAAACTGAGTAAAGAAAACCACTCTCACCAATGCTACTGAGCATCATCTTACCTTGAGGGCCTGAATAGATGGTGGAAGGAGGGCAAATTCACTTTCTCTGCTGGAACTGAGACATCCATTTTCTCCTGCCCTGGGATGTTGGTGCAACTGGTTCTTAGGCTTTTGGACACAGGCTGTGACTTACACCTCGGTCCTGGATTCACAGGCCTTTGAATTGGGACTGAATTAACCCCAGCTTTTCTGATTCTCCACCTTGTGGTTGGCAGATTGTGGGATTTCTTGGCCTCCATGTGCATGTGACCAATTCCTACGTATGACTGTATATATGTATATATGACTCAGCCACCCAGGCACCCCATACATGTCTTTTTTAAATTATAAACTATTTTCTTTTAGTTTTACTCTATATTATAATTACAGAAGGGTGTTAATTATGTAACAATTATTTGTGCAGGTAAACTATATTGTCTGTGGAGTTCATTTTAGAATACTAGATGAGATGTTAGAAAATATTTGTCATCAAAAAGAACACTGAGTTTGCTAGAGTTGAAAAACACTGGACTAAATCATCTTTAAGGCCCTTTCTCCACTTGCAGTCCTGAGATCCTCCCTAATCTAGAGCGGGGTTTAAGAATTCAGGCTCTTAGAACCAAAGGTCATTGGTTTGAATCGAGGCTGTCCTACTTCCTAGCATTACAGTCTTAGGGAGGTTTTTATAACTTGTTCATGCCTCATTCCTCATCTGTAAAATGGTGTAATAATATCAGACACTTCATACAGTGGTTGTGAGGGTTTAATGATTTCTCTATATGTAGCTTTTAGAAGGTGCTCACAGTGAAGGCTCAAGAGAAGGGCTTATTCGCTTCCTTATCTCTTAGACAGCTATAAGCGGTAAACATGCCCCAGGCTCTCTGCCTATAGCTCAGCAAGCCCATGGATCAGACACAATCATCCTAGGTAGGGGTTGGTCCAGCTTCTCCTTGGTCCAGACTCACTCATCTGTGGACATTGGAGCCCTGGCCAAGCAGTCCTCTAACTGGTCAGGATTGGAAACATGGCTACCCATGTGGCTGGGGAGGGGAGTAGGTGTCCCACAAGAAGAGGTGTCCCACATGAATAGGTGTCCCACAAGAAGTAGGGATTCTGTTTCTAGAAGGGGCAAGGAATGCTTAACTGTTCTTACCTCCCTGCATGAGCCTGAGGGGTTGAAGAATACCCAGTTCTCCGTGTAAAGGTCATGGCTGCTACACTTGCCCCTACCCCTGACCAGCTACCAGTCTCTTCACTGAGAAGCTCGAAGGATGCCTTCTAAAATGTAGGTCAGATTTGCTTCCTCTGCCTTAAGCACTCCCGAGACTTCCCATCTGCTAGGGTCTGAATACGTGTGTCCAACCCCCAAATCCTTATGTTGAAATCCTAACCCCCAAAGTGATAGTGTTAAGAGGGTGGGGTCTTTGGGAAATGATGAGGTCATGAGAGTGAAGCCCTCATGTATGGGATTAATTCCCTTATAAAAGAAGCTATCGAGGGGCGCATGGGTGTCTCATTCAGTTAAGTGTCTGAC
The DNA here is from genome assembly GCF_028018385.1 of Neofelis nebulosa. Lineage (NCBI taxonomy): Eukaryota > Metazoa > Chordata > Mammalia > Carnivora > Felidae > Neofelis > Neofelis nebulosa. Next base: position 223,131,270 of record NC_080782.1, read on the forward strand.
TTTGGCTCAGGTCATGAGCTCAGAGCCTGAAGCCTGCTTCAGATTCTGTGTCTCTGTCTCTCTCTGCTTCTCCTCCACTCATGCTCTGTCTCTCTCTCAGGAATTAATAAACATTAAAAAAAAAAAGAAGCTATAGAGAGCTCCTCTCCCCTTCCATAATGTGAGGACACAATGAGCAGTTCTGTGACCCAGAAGAGGACCCTCACCTAGCCACAGTGGCGCCCTGATCTCGGACATTACCCTTCCAGAACTGTGACAAATAAATTTCTGTTGTTTATAAGCCACCTACTCAGTGGCATTTTATGATGCCACCTTGAATGGACTCCGACACCGTAGAACTCAGTGTAGTAGCCAGGGGAAACTTACCATGGCTCTTTATCAGACCCTGTGTGCCATGCCCTCAGCCCCCATCCTATCCTGACCCCATTTCCTCTGGCCACTCTCCCCACTACCTTCTCTTCTGCCACACTAGCCTCCAGGCTATGTCCTGAGAAGCCAGGCATTGTTTCCTCAGGGCATTGAACCTCTTGTCCTTCTGCCTGGAGCTTTCTTCCTGATGTGTCCCCATAACTCATCCCTCACTTTTCAGGTTCTTGTTGGAGGTCAGCTTACCAGAGTGGTCTTTCCTGATCACAAATATAAAACAGCAACACCACACTCTCCATGATGCTCAGTCCCTCAGCATTGTTGATTCTTCTTCATGGCACCATTCATTACCTGACACTTTTTATATTTCTTATTTCCTCCAAGCAGAGTATAAACTCCATGAGAGCAGAAACTCTTTTTTTTTCCCCATGGTTATGTTTGCAGTCCCTAGATGTCCTGGAATATACTAGATGCATGTTCTGGCTTAAATTGTGTCCCCCTATGGATGCTGGAGTATTCACCCTCAGTACCTATGAACATGGCCTAATCTGGAGATAGGATCTTTTCAGATGATCACGTTAAGATGAGGTCACTAGGGTGGGCTCTAATCCAAGATGTGCCTGTACACGAAGGGGAAATTTAGACACAAAGAGACATGCACAGAGGGAAGATGTGAAGAGACACAGGAAAAAGACAGCTATCTGCAAGCCAAGGAGTGCTTGCAACTGACAGAAGCAGAGAGAAAGGCCTGGAACACATCCTTCCCTAGCATCTTCAACAGAGAGCATGGCCTTGTCTACATCTTGATTTCAGACTTTGGCTTCTTACTGGTGGAACAATAAATTTATGTCATTCTAAACCACCTAGTTTGAGGTCCTTTGTTATAGCAGCCCTAGAAAATTAATATGGTGCATAATAAATGCCTGTTGAATAGTGGATATTGAACGAGCATGATCATTCTGCCAGTAGTGTGCACTTCTTCCAGTTCCTAGAAGTTTCTGGCTAACCATCTAGAAAGCAGAAAGTTGTCTCAAGATTAGTGGACAAATTCTCCGTAGAGGATAAACTTTTATTTTTGTTTAGACCCTTCAATAGTTAAACAGTAGGAGTGTGGTCAGGAAGGTACCAGGTGAAATAAACGAAATGACAGCAACACTTATAGAAAATTAACCATATGCCAGACACTATTCTAGTACTTTACATGTATTTACCTGCTTAATCCTCACCACAGCCCTCTGAAATAGGTACTATTTTTATTCCCAATTTCCAAATGAGAAACGGAGGCATGAAGAGGTTAAGTGATGTGCCCAAGGTCAGCTGTTAAACAACAGTGCTGGAATTTCAACCTAGGCAATCTGGTGTCTAATTTTAAATTGTTCTCTGTGCTGTTCTGCATATGTAATTGCTCGCCTGACTTCACAAACCCCAGCCTTCGGTAGAAGTCTGCTGCTTTAAGGATAGATGGAATGGGGAGGATGCCCGGCATAGGGTCATGTATGCAGAAAAGGGGCAGCCACTCCAGAGGTGAGAAACAGCTGAGAAAGAGAGGGAGTTCAGGAGCAGAATTTAGAGCCAGAAGGGGTACTGAGCACCCAAGCTCCCCATGAAACTCCAGACAAATCACAGAGTACACCGGGTCACCTGGAGGCCGGTATACTTACCAAAGAACAACGTACCCCTCGGGTGTTAGAGGACTTAGAACCCCAGAAGGATGGCAAGCACATCTGCCCAGTTGGAAGGAACAGAGCAGAACTTACTCTCTGATGGAGGGCACCCATTGGGCCTGCTAAACAGGTTGGGGAGGAATTACAGGAGACAAGGCGAGAACACGGACTCAAGAAAGAAGCAGTGAGTAAGGAACGCAGGTGAAGGAGGGTGGGGAGGCCAGCTGCGCCCTTTACGTGCTCCAGAGAACAAACCTTGTGTCAGCTTGTGGCTTTTGTAGGTGAATATTTTATGCTCTAAAAACTGGAATTCATTCTTTGGGTTTTATTATTTGTTAGGTGCTTCCTGAGTGTAGGGAGATAGGCTAGGTTCTTGGGGAGGAGTCACCAGCAGAGCCTCATGTGGTTTGCTTTCACGTGGTGGGACTCCTTCTCACTTGAAGGATTTGGTTCTCCTTTTAGCCACAGAGCATTTCATCCCGGCCGACGTTTTGAGTCTGCATCAGCTGTGTCGGCAGGGATCCCAAAGACCGGATTGCTCCTCTGGGACTCTGAGAAGGGATTTTTCTTCTTGAAACCCCCCTTTTATTTAAGTGCTGGCAACAGGGTTATAACAAGGAACATATTTCAAGGCCATTTTCTCCATCCCTATCTATTTCTGCAATCTTTATTTTAGTAAATAAAAGCGAGGGGCCAAGTCCTGTTTTTCCCAGGACAGTTTTGCCTCTCACAGAGTGTATTTCTGAAATACTAACTCAGGGGCCGTTGGGGCGCCCTCACAGCACAAAGCGGCAGCCGTTGAAGCACACATTTTCTTTACCAGCCTTTCATCCATGTCCTTCCATAGACACACCAGATAAAAAGTCCAGAATGCTGCATTTCTCTTCACACAGACCTCAAGCTTTCTGACATCTGGAAAAAAGTGGTTTGCTATTTGGACCTTCCAGCAAAATTCTCTTTCAATTGGATTCACATAAGACTATACTGCTCACTTATAGTTTGGACGATAGCGACACCTTTCCTTTGACTTGGCAACACTGGAGGCTATTTGGATAAAAATGAAAGCCCTTGAAAAAGCATTAGGGACATTGACACACCACTCCTGCTATAAAGGTGTGAGAGACTGTTGCTCAGTCTTCTGACCAGAGCTGAAAAAGTCTCTTAGCTCACCCAGACCATGTCAGCCGTTTGAACTGGGATCTGAACTCCTGATTTAAAAGTCGACATCTTTAAGGTCTATTCCTGGGGTACCAAACAGCAGAGGTGCAGACAACTCAGGTCTGCAGAAGAGGGTAACCTGAGATGAAAACCCCTTTGTTAGCTTTGAAGGGTCTGGGTTATGCAGACCATCTGCTGACCCTGCTCATAATCCCAAGCCATTGGTTAGCACACCCCCCACCCCCGCTTCCCTTAGCCTAGAAAGTTTTCCATAGAAGAGGATTTCGCAGATCTGAGGGGGGCTTGGCAAGAGAATGGAAAAGAGAATGAGAGGAAACAGGAGAGAAAAATCGTCAAGATGAAAAATGAACAAGATTTATGAGGGCAACTCATCCCTCGCCTACTGCTCAGTACTGCTCCCTGAGATAGATTTTCCAGTTCCTCATACAGACTGGTTTCAAATGAGGCAAATTAGCAGGCTGCCATCACTTTCTTTGAGAAACTGTCAACAGATTAATAGATCTTCCCAATATAGTAATTCTACCCCCCCCTCCCATAGTGAGCCTATATTTTCCATCACATCACTGAATTTATGTCTCCCATGGAGTAGGCTAAGCCTTTGTTTATGCCCTTTGGATGCTTGTTTCTTTATCCACCACTATCGTATTTCCTTATAGCGATGTGATCGCTTGGCCAGGTTATATACATTTAAGCCTTTGGAGTAAATCCTTCCAACCCATAATTATTTTCATGCTGCTCTTCAAATTTCCTCTGTGTATTATCATCTTCTTACGCTTTGGGGCTCTACCCTGTGCAGGGATAATGGTAACGGGGCTGTGCTTGGACCCCGATGCCTGGAGCAGGGATCAGTACCTGGGAGTCTGCAGTGTCCTTCTGGCTTCAACTCTTGCTTTAGGACAAGTTATTAAATCTTTTGAAATCTAAAATTTCTCACTGGTGGCAAAAGTAATTTTGGCCTCTTCTTTCAATTCTTGGCCATTGAGTTTCTTTTCATAGTCTGTAATCCCTACGCCCAAGTCTGGAGGTACCTCATTCTTATAGTAATCTGTCCCCACCATGTGGCCCTTTGGGCTGTGGGGACAAGATTAAGGGTACAGAGAAGAGAAGATAGGGTTTTGTGATTCTCACAGAAAGGGAAGGGGTGTGAAGAAATACAAGTTGCCTTATAGAATATGGATAGGGTTTAATGTAGGTAGAGGAAGACTGAATCTCTTGGAACAAAGTGTTGACTAAATACAGTGCTTACATCATACATACAGTCTCAAGAGGCTATGCATGAGATCACCTCTCTGCCTTATGTTCATTCGGTGCCTCATTTGCTCTCATCAACACACAGACTTCTGTTCTGCTACTCTGTTCTTGATTTCCTTCTTTCACCAAACCTCAGGCTTTGGATCCTATTTTTCTCCCATATGTGCTTAAAAAAATTGTTTTTTAAATTCATCTGTGTCTTTTGGTTTTATAGAAAGGTCTTGAGAAAACCTGAAAACCATTAGGACTTCGAAAGGCGACTTGATTAAGACCCGCCCCCCTCCCCTCCATTTAAGAAGAAAAGCTCTTCAAAGTTCTACAGCTATGAAGAACATATTTTTAGGTTCCTTGTGGTTACTTTAATGTCTGACCTTTCTTTGACATCGCGTTTGTGAGAGACAGGGCATATCTCCAGAGATAAAAATTTGATCCACCATTTTCAGCCCATGCCAAGTCCCAAATAGTCGACCCTGATTCATCCTGTTAAAGTCAAATGTTTGTCTTCTTTCATTCACACCCCTTGAGCAAAGCATCACTCAGACCTTTTGGTGTCCTTTCCTCTCCTCTCTCTACCTCCCTCCAGCTCAGGGAAACACAGGTTGCCCCTGAATCTGAGAGCTCAGCAGTCCTGACCAGGCATCGCCCTCTTGTGCCCTTTGCTGGTGTTTTCTGTCTGTCTTCTCTTCAGTGCTGATTACCTGGGTTTGAGGCCAGATGTGGGTCCTGCTTTTTAGAGACTTCCTTTCAGCTCCCCTCTGCCTGCCCCTGCCCCTGTGACCACTCAGAACTTACACTGCCTCTTCTAGGTTGCTCTAGATAGTTGCGACCCAGGACCCTGGATGACTACTCAATAGCCCAAGCCCCCTTCCAGGGTCTGTGTGCAAACGTGTCTGGCATTGAGCAGTGGCCAATGGGGGGCTGTGTGGGCAGTGAGGACAGAGCTTAGAGGTAAGGGCTGGGATGTCAGCCCTCTGTGTTGTTGGACAGAACCAGGGGAGGAAAGGGCAGGAGGATGTGTCCACAGGCCAGGAGCTGGGTGATAGGGTCCAGCTTTCCCTAAGCCTCCAAGTTCCAGTACTGAGCTCTGAGGAGTAAATTCTAAATGTGCAGGAAGCCTTCCAGGTTTATCTATTAAGATAGAGGAGTAGACCCGTTTAATCGTTTGTTAGCATGCTATATAACTGAAGTGTCTAGACCTATTACACTAGGCAGGCCTTCCTTTGCATTCTTTGTCCTCAGCTTACTAGAGCACATGCTAGGAGTAATTCTGCTTGGGATAGCAGCTTGGGGCAGTCTGATTTTATTGCTCAGGGTGAGAATGATCAGAGAGGAGTGCTTTCTGCTGAATGAAAGGGGAGGCTAGATGCTGAATCCCCCAGCCCAGCCTTCTAGAGATCCCTGGAGCTTCTCCATTGAAGCGTTTGCCCCCTCGATGGAATGTGGCTCTCTGGGGAAACAGCTGTTACAGTTCCAGAATCTTCCAGCCTTGGGATACTGGCCTTGGCACGTACTCTCCTAGTGGCACACGAGTGACCTTGCAAAGCTGACTGGGTAGGGGGCCTGCTCTATTTTATTACAATCATCACTCAAACCAAACCCAAGCAGTCACCTTACACCAGTACCGGTCTGTAGGGAACAAATCTTCCTTCTCTGTTTTGGCACAGACATTTGTGCTGTTTGATTCCCAAAGTACTGTTCATCTAAAGTCGGAGTCACTTGCATCGTTTAAGGAAAGGATTAAATATCACTGTGTTCTTTTCCCTGAGTGAATAAAAAAGAAACATCTTCAAAATTATGATTTATTTTTTTAACCCCCCCAAATAATATTATTAAACATTTTCATGCTGATGAAATAAACTTTTCAAAGTAATATGGAAAAAATGATTTCATTTAAACACCTTTTAGCCAAAAAAACATATGCTGCTGGTTAAGCAGTGCAGGAGTGGAGACGTCTGCAAAGCTTGCCTGCACATCTTGAGGTCTGTGGTTCTGCCACCGGCCCCACCATTGACTCAGGACTCAGCTGGGGTGGAACCCAGCAGGCAGGCAGACCCACGTGTCCTGGCAGGTCTCCAGAATACCGACGGTTTTGCCCAGGCGGGCATGGAAGTGACTGAGTGTGTGCATGTGGACGACTGTGCAAACTTCTCTGCAGAAGCAGCCTGCCAGGCTGCGCCACAGGCTCTCAAGGCTTCAGGTGTCCGGAGCGCTGACCGATTTATGACTGATGCGTGCATTTCTGTGTTCAGGCTACCCACAGATCAGAACCGTAAATAACTGCCAAAGAAGAGGACCCTTCTCTCTTCTCTGCAGTTACTTCATTTTACAGTATCAGGAAATCTCATCATAGGTAAGCTGTATGCCCGAAACCTTAGCATTAGCTATACTCCTTTGCAAATAAGCAGGAGAAAGCAAAGATACAAACTCCTTGGAGCCACCCTGGATAGGCCTGTGTAAGAAACATTTACACCTTCATTTAGTATTTATCGTGAGCTGATTGTGTGGCCATCAGTTAGGGCAAGAGTTTTGAACCAGCAAGGATCAGAAGGGTGGGCTGAGGTGGGACAAAAGAAATGCTGGTATCTATCTATCTATCTATCTATCTATCTATCTATCTATCTATCTTTATCTCTCTCTCTCTCTCTCTCTATATATATATATATATCTATATATATATATATATATCATTATATTGTACCCTTGAAACTAATGCAACACTGTTTGATATTTAATAGTGTTGCATTAGTTTCAGGGTACAATATAATGATTCAACAATTCTATCTATTACTCAGAGCTCATTGTATAATCCCCTTCACCGGTCCCCTCCCCCATCTTTCCTCTAGCAACCACGAGTTTTTTCTCTGTATTTAGGAGTCTTATTTTTTTGCTTGTCTCTTTTTCTTCATTTGCTTGTTTGTTTCTTAAATTCTGCCTGTGAGTGAAATCACATGGTGTTTGTCTTTCTCTGTCTGGCTTATTTCACGTAGCATTATATCCTGTAGATACATCCATGTTGTTGCAAATGGCAAGATGTCATTCTCTTTTTTATGGCCAAGTAGTATTCCATATATGTATATAGATATACATATATATCTAGACACACACATATATACACACACACACATATATATATATATATATATATATATATATATATATATATGCTACATCTTTACCTATTCATCTATTGATGGACACTTGGGTTGCTTTCATATCTGGGCTATTATAAATAATGCTGAAGTAAACATAGGGGTGCATATATCTTTTCGAATTAGCGTTTTTTATTTTCTTTGGGCAAATACCCAGCAGTGGGATTACTAGATCATAGGGTAATCCTATTTTCGAATTTTTGAGGAATCTCCATACTGTCTCTCACAGTTGTGGCACCAGCTTTGCCTCAACGACGTATGGGACACCACTTTACAGCTGTCAGAATGGCTAACATAAAAGACGGAGAAATGACAAGGGCGGGAGAGGATGTGGAGATAAAGGAAATGCTGGTCTCTTGCCTTGGTTTTGTAGCCTGTTGACTCACTGAATAGCTATCCCGGTGAAAGATACTTGTAGCCTCACCTTCTGTCTCCACCAGTGCAGTCATGCAGCTTAAGAGCGCTCAATGCCCTGCTGCGCACATTGGTTGCAAACAGCCACAATAAGACTCCACGAAGCTTAACGTAATTTCTTTTGTTTGACAAATACTCATACAGCTCTTACCAAGTACTGTTCCCAGCACTTATAAATACTCATCTAGCCTGTGGATCGGGTGCTATTATTCTCCCCGTCTTACACATGGAGAAACTCACAAAGAGTCGTTCAGATATTTGCTCAAGGTCTCACAGCTAAAAAGCGGTGGAGCCGGGTTTGAAACCTAGGCAGGGTGACAAATCCTCCTGATTCGTTCAGTCCTGATGGGTTGTGGAACCTTTAGTGCAAAAACAAGACAGTCCCAGGGCAAAAACACTGGCAGTTGGTCACTCTACAAGTTCAGCTTCAAAGTCCATGTCAGTTGTTAGAACCCACCACTTCTTTCTGAATTCTTCTGGAGTCTTTGGCTAAAGGTCAGCTTAATTCAGAGATTCCCCTCTAGCTCCTGTCCCTGGTAGGTGGGGACATAAGACTGGGAGATGTGTAGCCTGTGGGGGTTCTGGGAAGGGAGAGACTCTGTATGTTTTGGAGCCAACCCCAAATCCATCAGTCTGTCCCACATCAGCGGGTTTGGTGTATTTGCTCCTGAGAACAGTCTGCACTGTCCTACTTTGTTTTTCTCAACAATGGAACAAAGGGACTAATGACTGAAAAGATAAATCTAATTAGTATTTGTCACTTTTGATGAATTTCAAACTGTACTTTCAAATATACAGTACTTGAGACCAAAAGGTGAGTCTTTCCAGAGCTAGAGATAGCTGAAGCTATCATAACAAACTACTGTAGACTGAGTGGCTTAACGAACACGTATTTATTTCTCCCAGTTCTGGAAGCTGGGACATCCAAAACCAAGGTGCCCGGAGGACTGGTGTCTGGTGAGATCTGCTTCCTGGTTTTCAGAAGGCCATCTACTTACATCCTCACATGATGGAAAGCGGGGAGAGGAAACAGGCTTTCTCATGTCTTGTCTTTTTTTTTTAATGTTTATTTATTTTTGAGACAGAGAGAGAGAGCATGAACAGGGGAGGGTCAGAGAAAGAGGGAGACACAGAATCTGAAACAGGCTCCAGGCTCTGAGCTGTCAGCACAGAGCCCGACGCGGGCTTGAACTCACGGACCACGAGATCATGACCTGAGCCGAAGTCGGACGCTTAACCGACTGAGCCACCCAGGCGCCCCTTTCATGTCATTTCTTAAGAAGGCACTAATCACGTCATGAGGGGTTCACCCTCATGACCTAATCTAAACCTAATTACCTTTCAAAGACTCCCTCTCCATATATCATCACATTGGGGATTTGGATTCCAACATGTGAGTTTTGAGGAGACAAAAATACTCAGTCTATAACACTTTCCTGCCTCTCCCTCCCCAGCCAGTGCTCATGAGCAATCTGGGGAAGAAGACAAAGCATTCTTGGGCCAGACTGCTTGTCTGTTGTGGGCAGACATGTCCATAATGGGCCCCACAGGGCTTCAGCTCTTTATGATGGAAGAATTCACCTCCCCAGCCCTTAATCAGGGCACAGACTCCTTGTCTACAGGCTTTGTTGTTTTTATATCATGAGCAATGCTCAGAGGAATCAGAACAGAGAAGAATCTTAAATGTTCCAGGAATTGTGTTCAAGAAAAGAATCATCATCTGGTCATAACTTCCACACGTGTTCTCAGTAGGTAATCACCTAATTCTCATTTTCCAATGTTCTTTTGTGCTATAGAACTCAGGGTCATGCACCTTGAGCATGAATATAGATCTACCACTTACTACTGTGTGGTTTGACTTGAACCTTGGTTTCCTCATCTCTAAAATGGGGATACTGGGGTGCCTGGGTGGCTCAGTCAGTTGAGCATCTGACTTCGGCTCAGGTCATGATCTCGCAGTTTGTGAGTTCGAGACTCGTGTGGGGCTCTGTGCTGACAACTCAGAGCCTAGAGCCTGCTTCGGATTCTGTATCTCCCTCTCTCTCTGCATCCCCCACCCCCACTCACACTCTGTCTCTCTCTCCTTCAAAAATAAATAAATATTAAAAAGAAATTTTAATGGGGATACTAATGCCTACCTCACATGACTAGCTATAATCTGAGCAGTGCACCCAGCTTAGCGCCTGGCCCGTAGATGGTATTCATTGCAAGGTGCTCTGAGTTTCTCAGAACTTACATGTGAGGATAAAGCCTGATCAACGGCTGGTAATCCATACACACATTTTGTTTAGCAATTAAACCTGTAATTGTGCATTATTTTTTCTGAATAGGTAATATATTTACATAGGACAGCTATGCAAGCATATACAGTGGAAAGTCTGGCTCCTACCATAGTTCCTAGACTCCTCCTACTCCTCTCTCCAGAAGCAGATGTACTCTTTTCAGACCCATCTTTGGCCTACATGAGCATATACATATATTCCTTAATATTTCCCCCCTTTTGTACCCAAAGGGTTATGTCTTTTTTTTTAATTTAGTATATATTGGAGATCATTTAGCGCAGAAACTATATTTTAATTTATTTCTAGCTCTATGGTATTCTGTTGTATGGATAGACATGCCTACAACCTCTTATCTGTAAGTCCTAGCTTAAAAAAATCTCTGAAAACCAAAAATTTTCCTAAGTTTGCGGAAAACTCATTTGGTGGCGAAATATGACTTGGACTGAGGGGAGTTGTATTTCTCCCACTTGGTATGACTATTCATATTTTTTCCTGCAGAAATATTAATCTATTTGATTGCCGAGTATTGCCCCAGAACACTCTAGAGTGTTACATAATATATGGTACATCCACTGCATTAGCTTTCTAAATTTCACAAAGTTCTGACATGCAAACCGCCTCAAACCCCAGGGTTTCAGATGAAGAACTGTGTAGCTGTACCATAATTTGTTTAACTAGTCCCCTGTTGACCACCATTTGGATTTTTAAAATGCTTTTTGCTATTAGAGTGTTGTAGTAAATAACTTTGTACATATGTCATTTTGCATGTGTAAAATAACATATATAAGATATATTCCAGGAATTGTGATCGCTGGGTCAAAAGGCAAACGCATTTGCAGTTTTGATGTATTGAGGTTAAATTGTTCTCCATAAAGGTTGTTTCTCTTTTCATCCCCCTCAACCTATTTCCACATCTTCCCCCAATACAGAATTCTTTTTAATTTATTTTTATTTGAATGATAGTAAGCATCTTTTCATACTTTGAAGGACCATATTTAGTGCCCTCTCTGTGAATTGTTCATCTGTTTTGCTCCTTTTTAACATTGGCTTGTTGGAGGTTTTCATAGTGATTTGTTGGAGCTCTTTATATATTAAGAAAAAAAACCCAAGCCTTTTCTGATGTAATTTGCATTTTTTCCTCTCGATTGCTCTTGTCTTTTGACTTTACTTGTAGTGGCTTTGCTATGAGGTTTATTTACTTGTATATTCATTCATTTATTTATTCTCTCCCTCCACAAACAATTTTCCTTCAGCCTATGTGTTTTTATTCTGTGTCTTGCATAATGTATTCCAATTTTTTATAAAAAGGAAAAAGAGAAAAAGACATAGCTGAACAGCTATCCCTATGACTCACATCTTAGGAGAATCAGGAAATTGATAGAAAACCCTGAACATTTTCAATTCAGCACTTAAAGGATTTTGTTTTGAATTTTTGTGTCTATTATAATGGTGGCTACTTCCAACAGTACATAACGAACGGAATGATTTTAGTTTTGAACACCAATATTTGTTTGTCTCAGTCAAAACGCACAAGTGTGTGAGGACACAAAGCACATGTTGCTTGTGTTGTGTGCACGCGTGCCTGTGCTTCGTTTTATGAAAATGCTCTTGTCCTCATTTGCCTTCTGTGAAAGTCATTAAAGGGCAAACTATATTGGTTGTCCGTGCGTGTTACGTATATATCAGTCACTGAGGACCATTTATCGTATTTCAAAAAAAGGAAAAAAAAAAAAAAGACAGGTATTTGAAATAAATGCTTCATGACCAGTGAGACTTGTACTGAAATAACTTCCAGCTATTGAAATGAACATAAAAAACAAAACTGCGGTTAAGCACCCGACATTTTAGCAATATTGTTACATGCACTGCAGCAAGGACAATTTTAGCAATATTGTTACATGCACTGCAGCAAGGACATAACGTTGATATTTAAGAGGGAGTAGATGTTAAAAGCAGCATACAGAGCTGCCTATTTTATTAGGACTCTGTCTCTCGTCTGTTCATCAGGTATTTCCACTTGCCTGTTTTGGGCTCCCATAGCCATCTTCTCTTTCTCTTTAAGCCTGTGGTTAATTTTCAAGTATGAGGGCCCACGGGGCAAGGCCTGAGGGGAAGGGCTGGGGGAGGTCAGGAAGGGGCCCCTGCAGAAGGCAGGCCTCTGTTTATTCACAGCGCAGGTGCAGGGAGGGCGGTGGGCAGGCGGGCCCCTGGGGCTTCCCGCAGTCAATCACCCCACCTGGGCCGCTGGACATCCCCTTGGGGCAGCTGCACAATGTGCAGCCTTTCTCTGTGACATCCCAAACAGGCAGAGGGGCCAGAGTTCACAGAGAGCAGGGCTTTTACTACTCTGCTGTTTTTAAAATTTAGTCCAGAAGTTAAATTGGGGAGAGGGTCCCAAGTGGTAAAAATCTAAATAGTCTCTCTTTCCTCTGCAGTCACCCCCTCTTTCTCCCTCGAGCTGTTCTGACAGTACCTTCGATTTCCTGCCTCGAGCCTCCCCACTTGACGAGGTCACTGTTGTTTTTTCCCTCCTGTGAAAGTCCTGCTTAGCCTCCAGCCTTTGCAGGAAGTGCTTAATATTCTCAGCAGCAGAAACCTGTCTTTGCAAGCTTTAGAAACACAACTTTCTTTAGGAAGGAGAGTGAGACCAGAACCTATTCAGAAGCTGACGGCTTCTACCCGGATAGATGTTAGGAGAGGAGGAGGTGAGGAACTATGTAATATACTTCGGGGAACCAATTAATCTCTGAAAAATAATTAATTATACTCTTCTTGAGGGCTAAACACTGTATTTAGAGCAAGGAGGGAAAGAATTAAAGACATAGTTCTTGCACTTTAGCTTACCAATCTAGTTAGAAAGATGAAATAATGTCTCATTAAAACAGGAAACAATTAAGTAGCTCATATTTAAATCCTAGCAGTGCCAGTTAACAGCGGTGTGACCTTGGCAAATTGCTTAACCTCTCTGAGCTTCTATTTCCTCATCAGTAAAATGAAGATAATAATAGCATCTCCCTCACAGGACTGCTCCGAGGATTAGATGGGAAAATGTATTTAAAATGCGTATGACTGGACTCGATCTTTAGGAAGACTCCAAGAATATTTGTTGGTACACACTCTGTGCCATAAGAGTAGGGTAGCCAATAGGGTTTCCAGAAAAGGGAGAGGACCCCATGGATAGGGTGATCAGAGAGTAGTTAGTCTTCATGAGGAAAGAAAGATTTGGCCTAGACCTTGATTGAGCAAAGTGAAGAACTTAAAATGTGGAGGGAAGTCGAATGAGTATTTTAGCTTGGGGGCATTTGGGGTTGGGGGGGGGGGCGGGCAAGCAGGTGGCATTAAGGCTTTCTGAGGGCCCTCCATTTTATGTGAACAAGAAGATCTCCACTGTTATCATTTTATATCTTGGGGGACTGGGGTCTTCCAAATAAGAATTTGTTTGAAGTAAGGATTATGTTCATTAAAAACAAATTGAAAACCAAGGACTCAACCAAAAGCAATTGGTTGGTGGGACAAAAACCATATCTGACAAGACTATTTATAGCCTCTAATATTTATTTGTTTGAGGAGTCATTCAATGAACATTTACCAAGCACGTGCTATGTGCTAGATTGGGGGCGGGGGAGGGGGCACAAAGATAACCGATAACACTTACGGTTCCTGCTCCCAGTTTCTGCTCACAAGGCAGGCAGTAGGGCAGTCAGCCAGTGCACATGACTTAAGTGATAGCACCGTGAGCAAAGGGCTGCTGGGGCCATCAACGTTGCTGGAGTATAATGGGAAGGTGCAGATCGGTCTCTGAAAGTTTTCATAGTTAGGAGAAGTGAGAGGTGAGCTATGTGGCTGATCCACACAGGCTGCCTTTCTATGTTTGGGGTATCATGGGGTTCCTTGCACCCTAAAATAATATACTTGGGGGTGCTTCCCTCTATAGAAGCAATACGGCATGCAGCATGTAGGAAAGAGAAAGGCAAGGCTAAACTCAGACACTGGATGCGACGTATGAGCAGGGCACCAATAGCTCTGCCCTTGTCAGAGCCTTGCTGAGAGAAGGCTCAAAGAGAAAATGTGTTTGGACCCCGGCTGAGCCTGGGGTAGGAAGGGGCAGAGTCCTTTGAGAAGACTTGAGCTAGTGACTGTTTTTCAGAGTTGTTCTGACTTAGCCCCTTCTGCTTCTGCCCTCCCCTCTCTGCTTTAACAATCGTTTCTTGAATACCTGTGATAGAAAGAGTCCTCTGCGGCCACGGAAACATGAGTGCAGGACCAGAGGGTCTGTGATCAGGTGAGGGAACTCAACAATGGGAATGAAATCAAACCCACTTAGTTCCTTTTAGGACCCCCCCCCAGCTTTTCATTTTTATATAGCTACAGAAGGACATATCTAGTATATCTTTGGAGCCCAGGGTGCCTGTAGAGAATGGATGCATAACGGACATTTCTGCCATGGAATGAAATGAAGCCAAATGGGGCATAGCTTTGTGATTAAGTTTACAGATGAAACCTGAAAGAGATAGGATCTGGGAATGCCAGTGACAATTGAGAAACTGCCCCAAAGGGATGGAGGGGAAAGGGACTAGCTGTATGGGCAGGAAATAACAACTTGAGGTTTGACCTTGAACAATGGAAGGGTAATTCACCTAGGGTGACATAATTGAAAACACAGATATTCAGCATAGAAAAGGCACATTGAAATCTAAAATGTTGATAAGGGCTTGGGGAGACTAAGTAGCAAATTGGATTACAGATTAGATCAGGACAAAGCTGCAAAAACTGAACTCCAGTGAGGGGTCTGCCAGACTTGTGAACCCTGTTTAGATCAACCGTGAACTGGTGTGGCCATCAGAAGGGCTGCGTTGTCATAAGATAAGGGAAAGGGGACTCCAATGCTCAGAGTCACCGTTCACAAACACGCAGAGGAAGGTGGGCAAGAGCTAATACCTGGGAAGCCATTGGATGGTGAGGGTCTGAGTGTGGCAGGGCTAATGTCTCTCTTGGCTTGAATAGATTGGAAAGCACGTCGTATTCTCACATCCTGGCTTGCTATTCAAGGTTTCCATCACACTTTCTCCAAGGATGTCTTTTCTCACACTTCCTTCTCCCTGGTAGATCTTCCCCATCCTGCACTTTCCCTCCCTTTCTCATCTATTCTGGTCTAACACCTATTAATGCATAGCTTCGAGGCACAAGCCTTTCCTAGATCTTCCAGCTTGAGTCTGTGCCCTCCTTCCTCTGAGCTCCGTGATGCTTACAATTCATCTGACCATCTCACGGGGGATAGACGGACCGGTCATGGTGTTGGTGTGTTAAGAGCACATGCTCTGGCATTTGAAACCTGGCTCTGTCACTTACTAAGTGTGTAACCTCTCTGAGCTTAGCTTCCCTGTGTATGAAATGTGTGTGGCCTGCTCCACAAAGTAACTGCAAAGGCCAGACACCTGAACTGTATTGCACGGCACAGGGTAAGGGATCAATCAATGATGACCACTATTATCACGTACTAACCGAAAAATACAATATGTTAGGTTATTATATCGATACACGTTCATATCTTACCTTGAGCCTTATTTGGGGAGTTCTTTCCAGGCAGAGCTCTTG
Source organism: Neofelis nebulosa (assembly GCF_028018385.1). Taxonomy (NCBI): domain Eukaryota; kingdom Metazoa; phylum Chordata; class Mammalia; order Carnivora; family Felidae; genus Neofelis; species Neofelis nebulosa. The sequence continues at coordinate 223,147,170 of NC_080782.1, forward strand.
ACTAAGTCATCTTTGTACTTTCTGTAGCACTCAGCTAGTCACTTCCTATCAACTAGGTCCTCAAAGAGTGCAGTCGATGGCATCAGATAAACAGAAGTAGAGTCAATGGCACCATGTGGAATGCCTTCTTGAGGTAATCAACAAGCCATTGGACTCAGCCTGACCTTCACAGCAAAACCAAAGTGACGGCAAATTCAGGCATTTCCAGGCATGCCGCTGAGGACACCAAGCCCATGGATGAGCAGGTCGTAACCTCAGGGGCTTGTCTGGTTGGTTTACAGTGAACTAATTCACTTCTATGCTTTATTTCCTGCCTTTATTTGACCAATCTGCATCCACCCAGCAGCCAATGCACGTAACAGAGCCCTGGAAATGCAGGCAGGTTTCCTTCTTTGGGTCTCCTGGGAGCTTCACTACCACAGCCATTATTAACTGGCTGGAAACAATTTAGCATCTGGCTCCCAAGAGGTAGAAATGTATAGAATAGGGAAAGGGGTGAGAGTACATCCCATCCTGTCGTTTAAACAATATTCTGGCTCTGAAAGGATAGAATCTAAACAAAATTTTCTGAGAAAATGTGAATGTAGTCATTTTTCTTGAAAGAGCCCAATGTTTCTAGCCTTTTGATAACAGAGATCATTTCAGAGAATAAGGTCTGTCTAGAAGAGTTTTGAGGGAGGCTTTCTTTCTGAAGTTGTTTTTTTCTCCCTTCTCATGCACCCTCATACTCTGCTGGTCCCACCCTAGGAATTTAGTTCCTGTTTTCTCCCCTGGGCCATGCATTACCCTGGGTGACTGCTCTGGACCCATTCCTGAGGCTGGGTCCTGTAGTCTGACCGTGTCCCCTTCTCCTCTCTCCTCACTTTTACCTCCATCTGCTCCCAAACCAGTCTCAGGTGTCTGCCTGTCACTGGTTCATAAAGCATGCGTGCTTTAAAAATTTTTTTTTTAAACGTTTATTTATTTTTGAGACAGAGAGAGACAGAGCATGAACGGGGGAGGGCAGAGAGAGAGGGAGACACAGAATCGGAAGCAGGCTCCAGGCTCTGAGCCGTCAACCCAGAGCCCGACGCGGGGCTCGAAGTCACGGACCGCGAGATCGTGACCTGAGCCGAAGTCGGACGCTTAACCGACTGAGCCACCCAGGCGCCCCAAGCATGCGTGCTTTTAAATGAGGCCTTCTAGTGAGACACTTTTGTAATCCCAAAGAATGCTTCTTTTGGTATAAAGATTCAGGCCCCATCTGATCTACCTACTTTCATTGCCAGCTGTGGAAAACTAGAGATATTTTTTTGTGTCTATCATTTTTTTTCAAGTAATCTTTCCCTTACCTGCCAGGAGACACTTACCACAAAAGCTAGACTGAAATACCCCCAAATTTATATTGGAGCATTTTCATCAACGTGATAGCACATTTTAATGGTATTTTAATGGTGGTGAAATGGAGAAATGTTCTGCTTTCAGGTAAAATATTTTCCTACTGGTTTGCAGGTACAATTGGAGGGTTTTATATTTTGGAGAAAAGAATTAAGGCCCAAGGTCACTTCCCCCATCAGAGCATTTCTGGGCTCAAGCATGTCCCAAAGTTCGGCACAAAAGGCCTATCGTGGTACTGATGGGACCGGGAAAAGATAGTTGCTAGAAGTGCTTTTCCAGCTTTGCACAGAACAAAAGGCCTAGTGAGGGGCAAATGTTTTCATTGGTAGTATTCTGAAACTGTTTCAAAATAAGAAGAAAAGACAAAACATGGTTGGAGTGGGAGATAGTTTAAATAAAGAGAGCATAATGCTAACTAAACAAAGCAAAAAGTCATGAACCAAATTGAAGCAAGAATAGTCAAAACAATGAGACGGACTTACTGCAGTGGGGAAACCAAAGAACAGAAGAACAGTTGAACAGTATGGAAGCAAACCTTCCAGAGGAAAACTCCTATTTGAAAGGAAACCCAGGCTATGCCGCATTCTATCTACTTTCCTTACGTAAAAAATGAAACTCGTGTGCCAGAAAGATGTGCTCGATGACATCTGAAATGGCAGGAATTAGTCTCCCTGATAGTAAGAGTTCATTCTTTACTCACTGGGAGCAAAATTGTGCCTGTCTTAGTTTCTTAGTCACCTGGGTCCATATCTACAATAGACCCCAAATCTTTGTTCTTAGAATTATTTTGGCAAGACCTTAGTGCCTATGGGTAAGGTCCTTGTGGCAGAGTCCAAGAAGGGAAGATGTATCTCCAAATTCATATTCAGATTCATTTTTAAAGAAATCATTTTGGGACCCTTCCCCCATTTTTCCCAACCCCCACCTTCCATCTCTGGGAACGTTCAGTATTGTTTACTTTTCTCTCATTGATGAAGAACCTGAGAGCGAGGGAGGTTATACTGTTTCCAAAGTCTTACTTGCACACCCTTCTGCGTACATCAATAAAATTGCTGCAGTAGATTTAAATATTGGTTTGCAACAATCAAGAGTGTTGTATTAATCAATGTTCCCAAGTGTCTGTGTGGTAACATAAGTGGAGGGAAAAAAAAAGCCGAATATAAAAGTGTATCCCAACTGAGTTAAACGTATGTTATATGCAGAGAAAAAAAGGCTGAAAGGAAATATACCTCTCTGGGAGGTGGGATTGTGGGAAACTAGTATTTTTCTTTATTCTCTTGTCTGTTTTCCAAATTTTCTACGGGAAATGTGTATTACTTTTTTTTTTAAAGCAGAAAAATAAGCATTAGCAACTTAGAAAATGAATTTTATAAAGGAATAAATTTGTACACAAATATTAACAATTCAAATTGTTGAAAGACAACCAAAGGAGACTGTGGAGGTTGCTTAAGAATAAGTAAAGCCGGGGGCGCCTGGGTGGCGCAGTCGGTTAAGCGTCCGACTTCAGCCAGGTCACGATCTCGCGGTCCGTGAGTTTGAGCCCCGCGTCAGGCTCTGGGCTGATGGCTCGGAGCCTGGAGCCTGTTTCCGATTCTGTGTCTCCCTCTCTCTCTGCCCCTCCCCCGTTCATGCTCTGTCTCTCTCTGTCCCAAAAATAAATAAAAAATGTTGAAAAAAAAAAATTAAAAAAAAAAAAAAAAAGAATAAGTAAAGCCGGGGCACCTGGGTGGCTCAGTCGGTTAAGTGTCCGCCTTCAGCTCAGTTCATGATCTCACTGTTCCAGAGTTTGAGCCCCGCATGGAGCTCTGTGCTGACAGCTCAGAGCCTGGACCCTGTTTCAGATTCTGTGTCTCCCTCTCTCTCTCTGCTCCTCCCCTGCTCACATTCTTTCTGTCTCTCAAAAATAAGTTAACATTAAAAAAAAAAAAAAGAGTACACTCTGACTGAGTGTACATAATGTGGCGTAACTGGATAAAGTCCACGTTCTGTGCTAGTCGCAGTTTCCATCATCTCTCCTTCCATCCCGGAGCCATTCTACCTGGGTTTCTTGCCCAGAGTCACACAGGTGGGAGACAATAGAGCGAGGGCCTGAAGAAGTCCCCCAACTTGTAGTCCCACCCCTTTCCATCACTGTGTGCTCAATCTCTTTTACATCATCCTATTTAGTGTACATGGGTTGTGTGCCTAAAAGTAAATTCTGAATTCTTACGTGGCGAGTTTAGCCTTAAACAGAGGTAGGGTAGGATTAGGTGGTTTTGCTAAAAGCCCAGAAAATTCGCTGGTGAAAAAATTTCTTTTTCACATGTGAACCCGAATGCCTGAAAATTTACCTTTGGAAACAGCCCATTCCTTTGGGCTAAAACTGTGGGTGTCATGGAGATCTTTGTATTAAGCCCATATCGCAGCATTACTGGGCTAGTAAGTAACAGAGTCGTGGATCTTATCCAGGCCATGATGCGCCATTGAACAAGTAGTTCAAACCTTTTGGGCCTCTGTTTTGTCATCAGCAAGTCCTCATGAATAGTTCTTAGTCATCCTACTCGAAGGGGAATTAGTTCACCAGATTTTTCTTCTAGCATGACTGCTATAGGAGGAGGCAGCTTTGGAGGTTTTAATGGGAAAGAGGAAAAGGAGAGCTTTGGAGCATGGCCACTCTCCACTGAGTGCAGATTCGGGGAGGAAATTGAAGGGGGCAGCCCTGGGAGCTGGCAGTCCAGAAGAGAGGGAGGGCCCCGCACAGAAATTCGGGTCAGACCCCTTCTCACCATGAGGAGTGCACTTCTCACCTGTTTTTCTCGTCCTCTGCTTACCACCTAAGCATGGAGTGTGCACTCATCTAACGGCCATTCCTTTTGCCCAGAGCGACCCTCTCCATTAGAAAATGTCAACTCTATTAGACGTTCCCGCCGCCATTGTGTCAGGGCCTGACTACAGGAATGGAAGAGCACGTGGCTCAAACCCACGCTACATACACCCCAGAAGTTAAGGGCACGTTGGTGAGATTCCTCTCCTCTCTTTTGGGACACCCTTGATCCCACTTTTTGGAAGTGCCTTTGTTTGTTAGTCCAGCACTTTCTGACCCGTCCTTTTCTAACATATCCCATCAGGAGAGTCTGTACTCACCATCGCATGTAGACTGATTCGGGTCCTTGGCACCTGCTGTATGACATGGTCACTGGGCTTCGTTGGCTTCCCATTCTGTGCTGGACCCAAATCTGCCAGCAGCTTGAAAGGGAGGAAGAAGGGGCAGCCAGACCCGATGTGACAGAGAAGCTGGATAATTAGCATCCAAGTCGTTAAGGATTGACTATCTTAGCTGGAATCTCACATTCTGAAGTTAAGAAAGTTCTCCCCCAGAGAATCAGAACCTCCCCAGAAACACAAGATTATCAATTAATAGTTTAGGTTGGGGGTAGGACTCTTTCCTTCCTGCCGTAGCTGTTTATATTTATAGAAAGTGTTCTAAAATGTGTGCCTTTTGGGGTCCCTGGGTGGCTCAGTCGGTTAAGTGTCCGACTCTTGATTGTGTCTCAGGTCATGACCTCGCGGTTCATGGGATTGAGCCCCATGTCAGGTTCTGTGCTGACTGTGTGGCCTGCTTCAGACTCTCTCTCTCCCTCTCTCTCTCTTTGCCCCTCCCCTGCTTGTGCACACACAATCTCTCAAAATAAATAAATAAACTTAAAAAAAGCGTACCTTTCTTAAAAGGTTTAATTCCCTGTGTCCTAAGAAGGGGAAAAATAAAGAAACACAAAACCCTCTGCCATTTAAAAAAGGAGGCCCGAATACATGTCTGATGTGACTAGAATCAAGCTAATGGTGAAGGCGTCTATTTGTCATAATGGCAGATATTATGGTCATTTGTTAGTATTTCTCCTCTCATGGTAAATTTCTGACATTTTTTTGGTGACAATCTTTATTAAAGAAAAAGTCCAGCTATGTGGTCAGTGTTCTAAAACTTGAAAGTTCAAACTTGGGATATGTTTTAAAATTCATCAAACTGTGGGGTAAAAAATTATGCATGTCGCCTTTTACATTTTCTAAGTGTTCATTACAGAATTTTGGGATAACTACAAAAATTTTGTTTAGTATGGTTATAATCATATATGCATATCACATTTTGGAATTTATATGTGGTTCTGTACCTACGTTAAAAAATATAGTATAATGAACATTTCCCTCTTTCAGTAGATACTATTCTAAGGCATGCATTTTATGGCTGTGCAATATTTTATCGTATACAGGCTTGCCCGGCTGTCCGCAAAAGTAGAGCATTCCTACGAAAGCTCTCATAAGCTGAAATGGTGCAAAGCAAAGAAGCAATTGCCGTTATTGTTTATGGAAATTTTTTAAGTGTATCTAGACCCCCCCAAGAAACCAACCTCTCTTAGACATTTTTGAAACCTTAGGACATATGTTGCTAATAGAAGCACAACATGAGTGGAGTTCAAGCACAGGTGCTCACAGGTGTTCACGGCTCTGGTGGCTGTCTGTGACGCTATGACATGGCTGTGACGCTGAGTGCATTTCCTGGGGAGGGAGCTTGGTCGTGCCGCTCCGGCTGCTGAGAGCATGTGCTGGCTCTGTAAGGGCGACATGCCGAACAAATGCAGAGCCCTGTTTTTGCTTTTTGCCTTTTTGGCATTGGAAGTGAAAGTTCTCTTTGGATTTCTTACCCTTAAGTGAAAACAAGTCCCAATGTAGATTTTTTTCTTTTAAGTTTTATCTAGTTAACATATAGTGTAATATTGGTTTCAGAAGTAGAATGTAGTGATTCATCACCTACATATAACACCCAGTGCTGATCACAAGTGTCCTCCTGGATGCCCATCACCCATTTAGTCCATCCCCTGCCCCCCTCCCCTCCAGGAACCCTCAGTTTATTGTCTGTAGTTAAGAGTCTCCTCTGGTTTGCTTTCCTCCTCCTTTTTCCCCCTTCCCCTATGTTCATAGGTTTGGTTTCTTAAACTGTACATATGAGTGAAATCATATGATACTTGTCTTTCTCTGACTTACTTCGCTTAGCATAATACACTCTAGCTACATCCATGTCATTGTAAATGGCAAGATTTCATTCTTTTTGATGGCTGAGTAATATTCCATTGTATAGATATACCACATCTTCTTTATCCATTCATCAGTGGATGGATGTTTGGGCTCGTTCTATAATTTGGCTATTGTTAATAGTGCTGCTGTAAACATTGGGGTGAATTGTGCTCCTTCAAATTAGTATTTTTGTATCCTTTGGGTAAATACCTAATAGTGCGATTACTGGGTCATAGGGTGGTTCTATTTTCAACTTTTTGAGGCACCTCCATACTGTTTTCCAGAGTGGCTGCACCAGTTCGCATTCCCAACAGTGTAAAAGGGTTCCCCTTTGCATCCTCACCAACGTTTGTTGTCTCCGTGTTGTTAATTTTAGCTATCCTGACAGGCGTGAGGTGACATGTCATCATGATTTTGATTTGTAATTCCTTGATGATGAGTGGCATTGAGTATCTTTTCATGTGTCTGTCTTTTGTAGAGCAAAGTGACATAATGCAAGATTTCAAAAAGTGGGGGATGCCTGTAACTACAACATAAGGGATTTAATCATTTATTGAATCCAGCCCCATCGGATTGTCTCCTTCCCCCAAGGCCTTCCAGCTATTATAAAACAAAGCCACAGTGATAATCTCTATGCGTATGTCTTTGCCTCTGGTTCAAAAGAATAATCTGAAATTACCTCGCACCATAGATTTTTACTAGGCAAATGTATAGGAAGAGATTTTCCAGCGCTATTTGCCAACTGCTATCTTCTTTAATATATTCCTAAAACGTCCACTGCTGCCGGGATGCTCCATCATAATCCTCTGTGGCCATCTCAGTACATCAGGGCTGGTGGCCAACTGGGGTGGTGTTGGGGCGGCAAAGGGAAGAGGAAGGAGAGGGAGGCGGTAGCAGCTATTTGATGTCTCCCCATATGTGAGACTCTTACCCTATCAAAGAGCTGGGCCACCCATAACGAATGCAAGGCATTTTAATTGTTAGTATTGGGCCATATAAAAATGCCTCTGTGCTTCATTTCTTTTACCATCTTATCAGTCTCTACCATTTGCAACTGGTTGCAAGTAGTGTCTCCAAATCTCTGGCGTTTTTGAGTCTCATGGGTGGAATGGAAATGAAGATGATATCAGCAGTGATGGAATGGAATGAACTTTTCATCCAGCTGAAAAATCACCCCGAGCTACTGAAATATAACAGCATACATCATAGTCAAGTTGTCAAAGGGGGATATTTCACAGCTATGACCTCACAGCCATAAAATACAAGCCGTGTAATTTGTAAGGAAACCCAAGACAACTTTTCCAGATTTTTTTTTTTACTAATAAGATTACCATATGGAAAATAACTTTAACAAGTTATAACAATCTCATTAAAAGGACGCTGGGAAATTGTATAGATTTTTCCATTTTTCAAGGGCTCAAATTTAGTATTTGTTACTTATGGCGGTGCAAAGTTATATTGTCTGTTGTCTCCACATCACACGCTCAGCCCCAGAGTGTTCAGGTAAGGGGCTGAGCCTTTTCCACACTTTTGATGTTGGAAGTCCCATCCCAGCCCGTCTCACTGGCCATTACTAACAGGACCACAGTGGCAGGTACGTTCTGGCAAGTTAGCTCCCAGCTGACAGCAGAGCTTTGCTAGCGGCTGTCAACGTCAGTCTGGGGCAGGCTTTAACAAAAACTATCCTTTTGACCTTTCCCCACGCAGAACTCCCATCCATCTGGAGTAATTCATCAAGGATTTTTGATGGCAGCTCTGAGAGTTTCCGAGGTTACTGTAGAAATCCTGTCGCTCCTTTTAATGTAAGTGTCTTTGCTTCCCTTCAGAGTAAAATTGATGACATGTGTCCTTCTTTGCATCTTGGCTTTCTTATTTATGATTAAGGAGGCTTATGGCAGAATCAACAGCGCTGGAATCATTTGATAATTTACATAAACCCTCTCTCTGATCGTTATCGGCATTCTTGCTATGCCTGGCTGGGGACCCTCCTTAGGTTTTCTTCCATATTTGGAAAAACATAAGCTGATTTAGGTGACCACTAGGGAGAGTGGACTAGGATGAACATTGTCTTGAAATTGTCGTGCGAGAAATGTCAAAGCTTCGGAGCGCCTGAGTGGCTCAGTTGGTTAAGCGTCCGACTTCGGCTCAGGTCATGATCTCATAGTTTGTGGGTTTGAGCCCCGCGTCAGGCTCTGTGCTGATAGCTGGGAGCCCGGAACCTACTTGGATTCTGTGTCTCCCTCTCTCTCTGCCCCTCCCCTACTTGCGCTCTGTCTCTTTGTCTCTCTCAAAAATAAGTAAACATTAAAAAAAAATGTCAAAGCTTCTGTGAAATTCTCAATTTTCAGTGGGCAAGTTGTTTCCATCTATGGGGTTGCAGCTTAGATGTTTGCTGGTGATACACTGTCCTTAAGGGGAGACCATCCCCATCCCAAGTCTTGTGAAAAGCCCAACATCCGCACTGAGGTTTCTACAAATGTCTGAGGAGGGTACATCTCTCAATCATACCTGACTCCGACGTCCAGTCTTCACTGCATCTTGTCCTGTTCTGCCTTTTGGCTGTTTGTCCTGTTCTCCTTTGCCACTGGCCGTAGCACAGACTGTATCCTTTTTTTTCCATGATTTCCTTCGAAGACAAAAACCCAGAAGGAAATTTATTCACGTAAGACTTTCCTGAAGGTTTGGGGGAACTGGGAGGGGCTTATATTGCAACAGTGACTGGCATTCCTGGTGTTAAAAGGCTCCTGGCTACTTTTCCTGTCCTCAGTCTTTCTCTTTGCTTTCTCATGCTTTCTCTCCCTCTCGGGAACAACCCCCCCCCCCCCCACCACCACCACCACCACATTGTGACCAACTGCCCCTGTTTTCCTGTGCAGGGCCTTTGGCTTTTCCCCAATTTCTCCCCATATAGTACTGGGCTGGATGGATCTGTCAGCCCATTAAAGTGTTGCAATGAAGCTTTGACATTTCTTGTATGGCAATGTCTACGTGATGTCCATCCTCGTCTCCAGATTCTTTGTGGAAAAAAGCGGGGGGAAGTATTGATTTCCGGGACAGAGCTCCATTCTCACTTAATCAGGAGGCATTTCGTAAGAGTCAAAACTGAAGACCTACTACACATTCACTCTACAAGTTTTGTTTTGCTTTTTAGACTTTTTGTCTCTGTCCCCCCAATTTGTTTTTCCATTAGTGCAGTCCCTCATAGGTAATAATTCCTTAAATATTGAGCCAAAATCCCTGTCCAGATTAGTAGACACATGTATCCTCAGTAGATACATTGGAGACTAAGCTGGATATGGTGGTGAGGAGTAAATTACTGCCCAACTCCCCAGTGGGGGTCTCATCAGATCAGCAACAACGCGATTGATGGAGTCAGACAGGAAAATGTGCGTATTTGCTGTCCAGCAAAATAATACATAAAAATATATCACTTTTTAATGGACATAGGGGAGGAGGACAATCTGATTAACATACGAAAGCAGCAAACTCTTAAGGCTCAATCATGAGGTTATTGCTTTTGAAAATGAGCTATTGGCTTGCTGTTGCCACCAAATTGAAAAGGAATGAAGACAGGCTCGGTGAGCTGTAGCTGGGGTTTGGGAGGAGTGGAGGAGGAAAGGGAGGTGACTGGAGATGTCTCACCCACAGAAAAAGCCCAGCAGTGCTGTTTAGCATCCCTGTAATTATCGCTAACATCTACTGAGCGCTTACTATGGGCTCCACATGCAATGTTTCCTTTAATGTCCAATCAACCCACAAGGGAAGCTCTATATTTATCTACCAAGGAGGGGTTAAGTAATTGGTGCGGGGAAGTCACCCAGCCCAGTAAGGGCAGAGTCTAACTCCAGGGTTTGTGTCCTTGACCTTCCCATTATGTTGCTTCCCTGGAAGGTGGAGGAGGGGATTTTCTTTTCCTCAGGTAAATGGATTTAGGGATTCCAATGGCTGTAACCATAAGAATATTTTTTTATGGACCAGAGAACATCATCTTGTCTTATGTAGGATATACACAGAAGTGCTGTGGAAAGGGTGAAGTATTAGATAACCATTATTATTGCTGTTAGTACTCTTACCATGATGTATGTCATTTTATTGCCAAGAAAAGCTACTTTCATTATCTTGACGCTCACTGCATTCCTATTAGGTAAGCAAGGAAAGTATTATTCAACTCATTTTAAAGATTCTGAAAAGTAATAGTCCAGAGGCTTTTGCATCACAAAAAGAAAGGTGCTTTGGACTAATTCGGACTTTAATTAATAACCACCATTAAGTATCTGTGGCGCCTTAGGCAAGTCTCGGACCACTCACAGGCATCACTTTTTCATATGTAAAGGAGAAACCTTACTAACCCCCTCTTAGTTTATTAGAGGCATCAGAGATAATGAATGCAAAGCACCTGCCTCAGGGTCAGGCACACCTCTGGCTGGTTCTTCGCGTGTGTCCAGAAGGTGAGGTTGTCTTCCTCCTGGGTTTAGGGGAAAGCAGACTCCGTCACTTCCTATTCCAACCGTTGAACGTAACTTCAAACCTTAGTCATGTAGCTGTAGGATGCCTACTCGAGGGAGAAGGTGGCACCTCGAACCGTCACCAACATTAGGTTTCTAAGAAAACCCATATCAAGTGGGAGTCCAACTCCCCATAGCCCTGGATTCTGGGATACCAGCAGCAAAAGCAGCTTGCCTTCATAGAGCACATTCTGTTTTGCAAAGCACTTTCAAATGCAGTATCCCACTTCACGGTCACAGCAAGCCTGTGCAGTGTGCCTGCCTGACAGAGACAGAGGAGGATGGGTGTGAATGGAATAATATCCACAAATGCTAGACTCTTTGGTAAATACTGCTAAGTCATCCAGTCGGCTGAAACTTGGCACAGCTATCATAAAATATAAAATTGGCTCAGAGTTGGAAACCAGACTTGTAGGTTAAGATGCTCCATGCGGCAGATAAGTCATCAAGCCTTCACTTTGTGCCGCAGGGATGAGTTAAGTACAAACATAAATATATCAAGAGTACCTATTGACTGTTACTGTGAACTCGGTATTCAATACATTTTTTGAATTTCTGAAATTGATTTAACAAGATTTACTGGGCATTCCCTTTGTGAAAGACACTGCCAGGTGTTCAAGAACACAACACTATCAATAAACTGCCTGTCTCGTGGGGGACAGCATACAGGACGGTCAAGGCTATGCTATCTTTATCATTAAGGGTGGGAGTGACCACGGCTGCCTGAAGTGTCCAGGGGAAGCCTCACTCAGGAGCTGACTCACGAACTTGACCTTGAGGGAATGGATAGGGTCAGGAAGGGGCATGTGTAGGTCTCTGGCTCTGGTTTATTCCAGTCCCACCTATACCTGACCAGCAGGCAAACACATGCTAACATCCGTCACCATGATGAGAAACAGGACTTTCCACCACCCTTCCCCCTGCAGCCCAAGCCAGAGAAAGGACCGTTATCTCTGTGGTTATGCACCGATGCCTAGAGCACCCTTCATTTTTTTTCTGCCTGGAATGTTTTTCCCTGTTCCTAGCCATTCTTTGGAATGACCTTTTACTTCTCACTTCTTAAAAGCCAAACTGAAAGGTGAGGCATGAAGTGAATTCTTCCTGCACTGACTCTCCAGTGCAACTTTTAAGCCTCCTTCCTGTTCTTACTCAGTGGTGGGGCTCCAGACCTTGATTGTGGCACCCTCCCACACGTGCCTCTTTGAGGACAAGATTCTATTCATATCTGTTTCCCCAGAACCTAGAATAGTGCCTGGCACAGGGCAGGTGCCCATCCGATGCTTGTAGGAAAGAATAAATGGATGCAGATCACAGAGATTCCCTGCTTGCTCCAAACAGACCCTGGCAACCTCAACATGTGATCGGGATAGGATTTTCGTTGGTTTAAGGGCCTGTCACCACATTTGGGCCCTTGAACAAATTTGAAAACAAGGATGATTCGTTTGAAGTCTGCCTGTGGGCCTTTTTATTCTCCCAATTTGGCTTTCGGGAAGAATGTAAGGTTTAAAGACATGGTTTGACTTGCCCAAACTCACTCTGCATGAGGCTGGTTGCCAGGGGCTTGGGATCCTCTCCTAACTTAGAAGGTTGGAGCACAGTTAGCATTGGGACCCAGGTTTCCCAGCTGGCCAGGGGTTACCTTCCTGACTCAGCACGCCTCTTCCTAAAAGCTTGCTGCAAATGTAAAATACACCAGAGTTTGAAGATTAGTATATAGAATGAGTGTAATATGGCTCATCAATATTCTCCTATTCTCTGTATATCAAAATGACCATATTTTGGACATATTGGATTAAATAAAATATATTATTAAAATTCATTTTACATTTATGTAGTATTGGGGCTGGGGCCAACCATCATGGCTTCTAACAGGTCAGAACAGGAGCCCGGCATTTCTTCACATGTCCCAGGGAGACAGGATTATAAACCTCCAAATTCAGTGAACCACACCGCTCCCATCCATCATTCAGGAAGAGGAGAGGAGAAAAAATAGAAAGGGTGGAAGGAATATTCTTCTAACCAGGTTGGTAGGAACACTTAGACAATACATGTGAAGGCCCTGAGCACAGCGCCTAGAATAAAGTGCTTTATAAATATCTGTTCCTTTCCTTTCAGTTTTCCTCACCGAAATCTAAAATTTAGGGCCCTCTGTTAACTTCCCTAAACATTACATGTTTCAAATGCATTTTTTCTCAAATGCAAACAGACCGTTCATGCATAAACTGAGTTTAATTGCATCCCCCCCAAATCAGTTTAGGAGCAGTGCACTCTGACTTTCTGAGAACTTCTATGCCTTTTCTCAATTACAATACTTATTTATTTATTGAAATATACTTGACACACGATGTTACATTAATTTCAGGCATCTAACATAGTGATTCAACCAGTCTATATGTTATGCTGTGTTTACAAGTGTACCTACTATCTGTCACCATAGAGCGCTATTACAATACCTTTGACTGTGCTCCCTGTGCAGTATCTTTTATCCCAATGACTTTCAGATGCCATAACTGGAAGCTTGTGTCTTCCACTCCTCTTTACCCCTTCTGCCCATCCTCCACACCCCTCCCCCCTGGCAACCAACAGTTTCTTTTCTGTATTTATGGGTCTGTTTCTGCTTTTTGTCTGTTTGCTTGTTTGTTTGTTTTGTTTTTTAGGTTCTACATAGAAGTGAAATCATATGGTATTTATCTTTCTCCGTCTGACTTATTTAACTTAGCCTAATACCCTCTAGGTCCATCCATATTGATCCAAATAGCAAGATCTGATCTTTCTTTTATGACTGAGTAATATTCCATCACATGTATACTACATCTCCTTTATTCATTCATCTATTGCTGGACACTTGGATTACTTCCTTATTTTGGCTATTGTAACTGTACATAATGCTTCAGTAAACGTAGGGGTGCACATATCTTTTTAAATTACTGTTTTACTTTCTTCGGGTAAATAAATACCCAGGAGTAATTACTGAATCATATGGTATTCCCATTTTTAATTTTTTGGGGAACCTCTGTACTCTTTTCGACAGTGGCTGAACCACTATGTTCCCACCAACAGTGCATGAAAATTCCTTTTCCTCCACATCCTTGCCAATACTTGTTATTTCTTATCTTTTTATTTTAGCCATTCTGATAGGTATGTGGTGATATCTCATTGTATTTCCCTGATGATGAGTGATGTTGACCATCTTTTCATGTATCTATTTGGCATCTGGATGTCTTCTTTAGAGAAAGTCTGTTCAGGTTCTCCATCCATTTAAATCAGATTGTGTTTTTGGTATTGAGTTGTATAAGTTCATTATAAATTTTGGATATTATACCCTTACCTGATATATCATTTGCAAATATCTTCTCCCATTCAGTAGGTTGCCTTTTTGTTTTGTTGATTTTTTTTTTTTCTGTGTGAAAGCTTTTAATTTTGGTATAGTTCCAATAGTTTATTTTTGCTCTTTTTTTCCTTGTGTAAGCAGATGTATCCAGAAAACTGTTGCTCTAGCTGATATCAAAAAGATTGCAGCCTGTTTTCCCCTAGGTATTTTATGGTTTCAGATCTCACATGTAGGTTTTTAATGCATTTTGAGTTTATTTTTGTGTATGATATAAGAAAGTGGTCCACTTTTATTCTTTTCCAATATATTATCGCTGTTAGAAGTAGTATTATCTTCAGTTTTTACATTAAAAAATTGCTTTTATGTTTTCTCTCCTAATTCCCATCTGCTATTTTTTTCTGGAGTTAATTGAAGCAAATCACAGACACATATACGTTTCAGTTATAAATAGCTCATCATGTATTGCTAACTAAGGACTTAAAAAATAACCACAATACCATTATCTTACGTAAAAAATTAATAATACTCCCTACTATAATCTAATTTCCATTTTCCAGGTTCCCCAATTGTCTCCAAAATGTCTTATTAGAGTTGGCTTGCTTGAATTATGTTCTTTCCTTTTAAATCCCATTTTTCTTGTTCTCTATGTCCCTATAAAAAATATTTAAATAATCTTTCAAAGATAAGATGGGATAGTGATACAGTAATTCCAGTGTAATTGAGAAAATATGGCAAAGGGTGAGTACAAGTAAGAAAGGGAGGAGACAACCAAGGTTGGATGAGGGAACAGAATGCCAGCTGTGATGTGCATATGCCTTTTTCCCAAGAGCCATATCTTAACTTCAGTGTTTTCTAGTAGGCTCTACAAAGAGGACCCCAAGTTGATAACACACAATAAAATTGCTTGGAGATGCACGATCTGAGAGATATTTTCCTGTGGATCCTGACAAAAGGAATACTGGGTAATCTGAAAAACCGCATTCTCTGTAGTTCAAGTTCTCTTGAAACACAAGAGCAATGAGTTTCAAAAGGACTTAAAAGAATCACATCCTGAGTATTCTAACGCTACTTCCGTTAATCAGTTCCCTTATAGCGTGAACATATCTTGAGGTTTAGTCATGACCATGCCCAGATCCCTGTAACAGCTGCCAGGCTGATCTTTCCTAAAGCTCTCCCACCTCCCCCAGCTCAGCCTGACCGGCCTGAAGAACCCTGCCAGGTTGATCTTCCTAAGGGACCACTTTAAGCCAGATGTGGAAATGGCACTGGTTTGAACACACTGGATATTCTCAAACTTTATTGTCTGAAACTCCATTTGCATTCAGCCATGACCCATCTTTCCATGATATCATCTTTCATCAGATCATATTATTTATGAAATCCAATTGTAGAAGAAATAGATCCAGTATCATTCCTCGGCTACATCAAGGTCATCAGTGAGATGGCAAAGTCAAGGCATCTGGCCTCACTCTGCTTTTTGAAATCTATTGAAAACAACTAAAATCGTTTTTGGAAATTGGAAAAGAAAATATACATAAAACTTGAAAACGGCCCAAATCCTGATTAACACAGTCAGGTTGGGCTTGATTAAAAGAGGAGGCTGAAAGCAAAAGCACGACTCTCAGCACTCAGGTAACACAGCTGCCTGAAATGGGCTGAGCATACCAAGGAAAGAAACCATTGGCTTCAGTGAACAGCAAGGTCTCGGTGGGAAGGCAAACTCGGGCGGGGGCATCCCTGAGCCTTGTGAGAGGACGCAGAGCTCAAGGAGGAAAGGAAGAGACATGCCATCTTTACTCAAAAGGAGAGTAAAAGAGTGGGCGTGGCCTTGAAGCTGAAGGGAGGTAAATGCTGAATGCCGCCATGTTGACCATCACAGCTGGCCAACCCTACTTCCTGCGGAAATGGGAGACGAAGCCGCAGGGCAGAGAGAAATCCAAGCTGATGGTGGACCCAGTTCACTTCTCTGTACTCTCTGCCAATCATCCTCTAGAAAATAGTTCACCTATAAAGAACAGTCCACATAAATCAGTGAGTAATCTCATAAAAGTATGACTAATAATGTGAAAGGAGTTTGTGTGGAACATAATGCAAATACACTGCAAGAAAAATAAATGAAAGGGACGTGACAAAAGGCGGACTAACATTCCAGAAAATTATGCCATAATGTAGATAAAAATCGTAGAAATACTTTCTCATTACAAACTTTTTAGAATGGGCTTTCTGAAGCAATAATTCAAAGAAGAGCCATATTGGCTCAAGTAAGACATAGTTAAACAATGGAAAGTAATTAAAATAGAAAAAAGAATCTGTAAGGCTCTGGAAAGAGATAAAAGAACTAAGGAGTACTTACAAAAGTGAAAACTAACATTAGCAACAGAAAAAGAGATGCTGCTTGATTATAGGGCAGGGATAAAGAGAAAAGAGCTGGAAAAAGTAAAGGAAAATAAATAGGAATGAACCAACTATTTAAAATGATTGATGAGAAAACGATAGATATGGACAGGAGGAAAAGAAATTTCAACTCCCCCATGGATGGTGTCTCTATTAAAGGAAACAGAACAAATACTCAGATATTTAAGTATAAATACGACCTAATCCATAGTTTGAAATAGGCCCAACTATTCCAGGGCGGGGGTGGGGAGGAAGAAAGAAAGAAAAAAAAAGAATCAGCAAAATTAGCCTGAGACACGGTTTAGTGAAGTTACTCAACTTCAGAAACAGAGAAAGACTCTAGGCCTATAAATAAATAATTAATTAAGATAAAACATAAGAGGAAAAATTAATTCTAGTTTCAGACTTTTTCTTAGCAACATTAACTTCCAGAAGATGGTGAAAAAGGTTTGCCATGTCCTCAGAAAATGTGTGACCCGAGAATTGGTTTCTTAGTCAAATTGTCATTTGATGTTTCCAAGCATGCAGGCACGCCAGGCAAAGAGAACTGCTGTGTCCTTTCTTAAGAAAAAAATTTCTGAAGGTGCCAATCAAGAGATTAAGGGAGTAGCCATGCTGGTGAGGAGAGTAAGCGCTCAATTCGTAGAATCCGTAGAATAAAGGCTAAGCAACTGTAGGAATTTCAGTAACAGGATACAAAATAACAAAGAAATGATAACACTAGCACAAGAAGCCAAAAGTGAGAGGTAGAGAGAGGGAAAGAAGCGGTATAAGTATGGTTTCTTTATCACTGTTTGCACGATTTCCAGGCATTTTAAAATGATAAACTAAGTGATCGAGGGGTCAGTGTATAAAGTATAAAGGTAACAACCAGAAGCATTAGTGGTAATATATTAGGCCAAAATTGGGCAGTGTAGGATAACAAGATGGAATACGTGTGTGTGGTAATTTTCTCATCGTTTGTAGTGATGAGTCATAAAATACCATATAAGAATTTTAAACTGTGATAACACTACATAAAGCTACAAAGGTAACCACTAACAGATCCCAGAATAGACTATAAACCTTTGGAATGATCAGAATGAAAACACACATTCAATAAAGAAACCAAAGACCATATAGGAAAATAAATATATGTGTGTATGTGTGTGTGTCTTTAATTTGTGTTTGTATAACATTATAAAGGAAAAATGCAACTAAGGATGATCAAACTGTGGCCAAATATTTTTCTCATGGCAAGAAATGTAAAATCTATTGAAAGAAAAAAAATTCTAAGCACAGAACACAAAGCACAATCCAAATATATGTTATACTCAGACACAGATAGCTAAAAGCATGCCCAGTAAATGCAGCAAGAAAAGTAGTGATATTGTTATTAGTTCAGGGTGAACTAAGACAAAATTATTAAATATAAAGAAGGACATCTTGATAAGCACTGATGAATCACTATATTGTACACCTGAAACGAATATAACACTGTTTGTGAATTATATTTGAATTTAAAAAATTAAAGAAGGACATCTCGCAATGAAAAGGGTAAAATCCTTAACGAGGCTCTAATTTTTCTGAATCTATTTATGCATCAAATATCAAAGCATCAAAGTACATGAGGCAAAATCTACTGGAAATATAAAGAGAGCTAAGAAGGAACTTACTGATAGAGGAGTTTTTGATTCCCATCTCTCATGGTAATAAGAAAAAAGAGGTAAGAATAAGCCAGGTCTAAATAACATAGTTAATAAGATAGATCTAAGTGGCACGCGCGCACACACACACACACACACACACACATGTGCACACGTGTGTCTATTTTTCTAATTATATCAACAAAATGAAAAATATATCTTGTTTTTAACTATTCAACATTGAAAACAACTGAAATGAAAGAGTCTTCAATAAATTCTGCCAAGTTGAAAAGGTGCCGAGCAGAATGCATTCTCTTACTTTAAAAAGCAAAACAAAACAAAACCTTATACATTAATGACAAAAACAGACAACAAAAAACTCTACCAACCAGAAATTAAAAAGCCCAACATAGGGGCACCTGGGTGGCTCAGTCAGTTAAGTGTCTGACTCTTGGTTTCAGCTCAGGTCATGATCTCACGGTTTGTGAGTTCGAGCCTCGCATCAGGCTCTGCACTGGTAGTGCAGAACCTGCTTGGGATTCTCTCTCTCCCTCTCTCTTTTCCCTTCCCTGACTTGTGCGCGTGTTCTCTCTCTCTCTCAAAATAAATAAATAAACTTAAAAAAAAGCCAAACACAAAGAGTAGGATCTGCCATACAAAAATCCTGGGTGAAGTCATTATTCATCTTATGCCAGTGAATTGTCATATCACTTGCTGGGCTCACTATTTCACTTACTAGGCTTCCCCCACCAACCCCCCAAAAAGGGAAGAATGAAATTACTATTGTCAATATGCTTTATCTAAATTAGAAATTTCCTAATAAGCATGTACAACTGTGCTACTGAGTTCATTCTGATTCCTTATATAGATGTGCTAAATTTACTTGGGAAATTTTTTTAAGTTTTTATTTATTTTGGAGAGAGAGAGAATGAGAGAGAGAGAGAGAGAGAGGGAGTGGGGAGAGACAGAGGTGGGGGGACAGAGGATCCAAAGTGGGCTTTGTGTGGACAGCAGAGAGCCTGATGCAGGGCTCCGACCCACTAACCATGAGAACATGATCTGAGCCTAAGGCAGACGCTTAACCGACCGAGTTACCCAGGCACCCCAAATACATTAAGGATTTAATTGCATTTGCCATGTAAGAGAATAAACTATTTAAAGTTTTTTTTTTATTTGAATTTCTTCCTTGGTTTGAAATAAACAGACTTATTTCCTTGTGTATTGACAATATGAATAGCCCATTGGAGCAGTGTGACTCAAGCAGGTAAGTTGAGGCTGTCATCACCAAGATGGCACTGCCTTTGTATTGACGTTGGAATCTGAGAACGGAACTCCTGAGTGAGCCTGCCCACCTTGTTGTCTACTTGGCCTGCCTTGGCTGTGTGCTGATGAAATCCCTCTCTCTCCTCCACATCCTGCAGCTAGACAGACATTCTCTTCATATATAGAGTACATTCTGCTTTGTCCACTCTACGATCTGGAAGCCTTAGGGGCATAGAAACTACAGAATAGTCCATTCTCCTTTTCCTGCTGGATGTCTAGCACCTGGCCCACACTAAGCCTTCCAGATGACTGTGTTGTCCTGAGTCTGGGCTCTCCTGACTCATTCAGGGCCTGGCCCACTCACTTCCCAGGAAGGGACTCTTGGGTGTTGTTGGCAGAGCCAAAGCCTGACTGAGTCAGAGACCTTGTTCCGATCATCTTCTCCAGGGACTTTCATCTAACATTTAATAATTATCCTCTCCTTGTACGGCCTGGTTTATGCACGCATTACTCAGCTTTTGTATTAATTGCCTTTCATCTTTGTTTATATGTAAGTAATTGCTAGGAAAATCATGTTTTATTGAGGAAAAAACAAGGAAGCATGTGGCCAATGAAAATCCACTTCACTTCTATATAGAGTGCCTGTTCTCATTCCTTCGTCAAAACCTGGAGTTGGGGAGGAGTTGGTGTACAACCTCTGATAAAATGTCTTTGATTCACCACGATGTTTAAACCAGCTTTTGCTATTTGGGGGATGTGCTTTGTAGCAAAAGCATCCCGATGCAATATTATGTGTGATAATGATAAGAGGGTCTACTTCCTTTACCAAGGCAATGGATCTTGAATTTATCTTACTGGTTCAGGGGTACTATCGACACAAATTGATTCACATATGTCAAGCATTAACATATGCTTTCAAAAAGCAGGCACTGACAGGACTGAACTCATCAATTCCTTTGTAGTTGTTTGCAATGATTCACAGAACAAGGCTTCTTTGATCTGTTTCTCCTTTATGCACATCACAAACACAGGGACTCACTACGGCTGTCAATGTCAGCTGACGCTGATGAATACCTACTTTGAGAAGGCTAATGTGGCTATCTGCTATAGCTTGTTCTTTAATGAATTCTAGAAGAGATCACATCATTTTCTCAGGGACCTACTGAGGATTCTTTTCTACATCTGCTTCCAATACTATTTTTTAGGAATCTCCTTCAATGCACATGATTTTGCTAATTTTTCAACTATTGTATGAGATTTCTTTCCCTTGCCACACAAATATGCAATAGGACAGGGAACTTATAATTAACACGGGCTTCTCAGGTGTCAAACCCAAACATTTCAAAACATTTCTCAAAGCAGTCTCATGTCCAGCTGTATAGCCTTGTTTTGTTGAAATGTTGGACAGCTCTGATGGCTGGAATTTGAAAAATATAAATTGCACAGAACACATTGCAAATATAGCCATTGTACAGTGAATCTCTATCCCTGCTGCCATTAGTGCTTCTTTAATATGGCTCACTGCTAAATATGTGGATATTTCCCTGAGATGATGTGGAGTTTTGCTGAACGAATAGACCTTGCCACTGCCCATATTACCTGTATGAGTGCTGTGATGGCAGCTAGTCTTTAACAAGAAGTTTCTATGTCCCAGCCCCTGTAGTAAGTGCTTTGCAAGCATTATTGCATATAAACCTCACGACAACTCAAGAGTTATTATCATCATCATCATTTCATACAAGCAGAAATTGATGCTTAGGTATAGTTGGAAGAATGGGTTCTTGAAATCCCTTTTGTCACAGAAAGAAGCCAGGTATTCTTGGAGAAATGGCTGAATTCCACATCTGGAGCAGGAAATGTACATGATCAGCCTAGAATGTCTTGTCTTAAAGTTTGTTTTTTTTTTTTTTTAATTTAAATCCAAGTTAGTTAGCATATAGTGCAATAATGATTTCAGGAGTAGAATCCAGTGATTCATCCCCTACATATAACACCCAGTGCTCATCCCAAGTGTCTTCCTTAATGCCCCTTGCCCATTTGGACCATCCTCCCACCCACAACCCCTCCAACAACCCTCAGTTTGTTCTGTATATTTAAGAGTCTCTTTTGTTTTGTCTCCCTCCCTGTTTTTATATTATTTTTGCTTCAGTTCCCTTCTGTTCACTTGTTTTGTATTTTAAATCCCACATACAAGTGAAGTCATATGATATTTGTCTCTCTAATTTCGCCTAGCATAATACACTCTAATTCCATCCACGTTGTTGCAAATGGCAAGATTTCTAGAATGCTTTGTCTTACCAGACAGCAATGGAGCTAGTGAAGACTTGTAAGGTTAGGATGAACAACCTATCCCAATTTGCCCAGCACTTTCCTCACTTTAAAACCCAAAGTCTTGTGTCACAGGAACCCCCTTGGTCCCAGGCAAAATGGGATATTGGTCATGTCAAATAATAATACAATCATGTCAAAGGACATGGGAGCCAACTTCAATAGGCCCCCGTAGGACAAAGAAGGATAATTTGAGTATAAACAAAGATAATAACTACAGTGTATTGAAATACATCAAATAAATATAAATCCGTGAGCTGATAGTGATACAAAAACCCAGCCAGTTGGTTATTATTGGAGGGAACCAACTCATTATTTTGAAAATCAAGTCTTTATCTGGCCTTTCTTAAATAAATAGTACTCTTCAGTATCCTGGTTGTAGATCAGGGGGAGTTTCTTCCTACAGAAGTATTCCAGCTAGTATATGAAGAACGAAGATAAAAATTAGAATAATACCATTTTTCAACCTCTAATGAATCCAGACATTGTGCATAATCAGCTTCTAATTTCACGAAAAGAGAGACAACCAAATATTATGTGCCACCTGTTGGAAGAACTAACACCACCTATGAAGAATTCGTCTAGATTTAATTACAGGAAACCCAGAGGACACAGGGCCATGTTAAACAACACCCAGGAATGCAATCAGTAAAATACAGACTGTGGGAAATTCTACAGGACAAACGACCAGTTTTCTTCAGCCAGTAATTGCATGGAAAAAAAGATGAAAGCAGAATGTACAGATTAGAAGAGACTTAGATATATCCAACCAGTTACAATGTGCCTTGGAAAGTGATTCAAACCAACACGCTATATAAATGATAAATTTTGAGAGAATTATAAATTTAAACACTGGTTGCTTAGTTGATGATGCGAAAGAATTATTTAAACAGTTTTAAGTGATCATGGTAGCCTGGTTTTATCTGTTTTACAAGTATCCCTTTGTTTTAAAGATACATACTGAAATGTTATGCGTTAAATCATATGATAATTTAATTATCTGGGATGTGCTTCAAAATAATATGAGGGGGTGGGGGAGTGGGTTACAATACAAATGAAACAAGACTGGCTGCATTAATAATTGTTGAAGGTGGGTGAGAGGTACATGGGTATCATATACTGCTTATACATTTAAAAAATTCTTTATAATAAGAAGGATGGGGTTTGGATTAAGTTCTTAATATCATATGGCTAGAAAGTAGATGAGCCAGGATTTGGACAGACAATTTTAGTCTAGAATTGATTTTCTAAGTGCTATACTACCTCAAAACATATCTTGAAATGTGGATATTAAACAGTGGCAGAAGATCTGGACAGAAGTAACTTGCCACTTCTCATCTCCCCAGTGATAGTCATTTCAGAGTCTAAAATGTGGGATGAGAATAGTGCATTGAATTTTAGGAAACTGAGCTCTTCCTAAATGTTCTGGTTCAGCTGTAATAATGCTTCTAAAGAATCTCTCACAAGACAATAATTAAGTTTCTTCAAAGAAAAGTCTGCTCCAAGTCTTTACTTTTCCTGAAAGGTGACACTTAATCTCAGTCATTTTATGTCTGTATTTCACTTAAGGGTTTTCTAAATCAATCCGGGGTTGACTTGTTGACTTTATTCCTGCTTCTCAATAGAATTATATCAAAATTCTGGTTGCCTGAAGCCATCAGGGCATGGGGAGGGAATGGGAAGGGTATCTAGTCCTGGCATCTATCTATGGGGCATCTTCTACCTTATCATCAGCCATATTGGTCCCTAGGCACTGGTAGATATGCTCATAGAGCTCTGTTCCCCCATATAGTCTCTGATGTAAAGTCTAACCAGATCATTCTGTATCTCTCTTGCCCCATGGTGAGGACCTTCAGGTCCACTGCCTTCTGAGAGAGCACAGTTATCTTGAATGCTCTTCTTCACCACAGAAGCTTTCTCAGGACCTTTTGCTCAGGTCCGCTGGACTTCCCATTTAGTCTAGTGCTGTTCCATCTACCCAGGTTAGGTAAGAGATCTGCACATGTACTGCTCCTCCAGACTCCACCTAGGAAACAAAACACTGGTCTCTTTCACCCTCAGAACCTCAAATTGCCAAGCGTTCCATCATGGAACCACTATTGTGGATTTTCACCTCAAGAGAAGAGAGAGTGCAATATCCCTTATGAGACTCCCTTAGTACTTCCATATATATACGTATATATATACATATATATATATGTGTATATATATATATATATATATATGTATATATATATACACACACACACATATATATACACACATATATGTATATATGTGTGTGTGTGTGTATATATATATATATATACACATACTTATACACACACACATACACACACATACACACACACACACACACACACACACACACATTTGGTTCCTCTTTTAACCCAAGGACTTTTTATCTAGTGTCCAATGGGCAGAAAATTCACTGTGCTCACGCAATCTTCCAACTCTTGTCTCACATCTGGACCTCACGTTTTAAAGCTCAAAAGCAAAGAATTAACGTGTTATTTTTGTTCTCCACAGTGAGCTGTGACTTCCCTACAGGCAACAGATCCTCCATATCTAGCTGGCTAAATAGGGGAGGGTCATGGGTTAACGTTAAAACACCATCTTGCCACACGGGGATTGTAATTGTACTGAATGGGCTGCCACGAAGTCCATGAAACCTGGAGTTCTTTCTCTTACATAGCTACTTTTGAAGGAAAGTAGATTCAACTGATTTTTTTTCCAGCAAAAGCCGCTATGACTTATGCCATTTTCTTTTTTAAGTGGGACTAAACCCTCTTGCTCTTGTTACAGCTAATTAGACTGAAAAGCAATTTATCAGACACAGACTACTACTTATGAATTGCACACGAGGAAAACTGACAATCTCTGAGGTGGCTGTGCAAGATATTTGACCAAGGAGGTTAAACATTCAACCAATACTGAGTTGGTACAAACTACCTCAACCACATCCTCCCATTTATGGTTAATAGGTGGGTAGATGAACAAAGAGAAGATAGATAGTTCCTTTGCGCTAAGGTGGCCATTGCAAAGAATGTTGAGCAACTTGTTGGCAACTGTAATTTGCACTGTGTACTGCATGGTGGGGAATTTTGGGTACCGAGATGATCGTGTGGTTGGTGGGGTTAACTTCCACACTACCTCATGTTTTGTATATATTTGCATTGAATCTGCATCACTTGGGTAATCTAGCATGTATCTTTCCTGGGTCTGATAAGTACCATGATACCTACTGTCTTAGCTTGGGCTGCTATAACATGAATACCATAGACTGGGTGTCTTGAACAATGGAAATTTATTTCTCACGGTTCTGGAGGCTGGAAGTCAGAGCTCAGGGTGCCAGAATGGTGAGAGCCCTCTTGCTGGCTTGCAGACTGCCTTCTTAGGCTCTCTTTATTTCTGTTTATAAGAGCACTAATCCCATCATGAGGGTTCCATCCTCAGGATCTAATTATCTCCCAAAGGCCCTACCTCCTGATGCCATCCCATTGCGGGCTAGGGTTTCAACATATGAATTTTGCAGTGGGGACACACACGCATAGTCCCTAACACCTACTTCATGGGATGTGAGGATTTAATGAAATAAAGTATATAAACTTCCTACCGCAGTGCCTGGCACATACTAAGTAGAAGCCTAATATGTTTAAAATTTCTTACTGATTGATTATTATTGATTGACTCATTAACCTGTTGCTACTGTAGATTTTTGGTTGAACCAGTGGCACTAAAATATTTTCACTCTATTCAGGAATCCTCAAGAGGCTGAACAATCATTATTTAGTGATCATTATTACTTATTAAAGAGTCACTGTTTATTTGTGACAGTACTAGGAAACTCAGTGGCAAAAGGTTTTGCATTTCTTTTTTCTCGAAGTTAGGAACTCTCTTAGGATAGAGAAGATAAGAAAGAGCCTGTTCTCCTCCTCCCAAGATTTCCTAATTTCCTGAAACAGGTAATTATTGTTGCTTTTTGAATTGAGAGGAGAAAAGGATTTGTTAAAAATTATCACAAGCAGGGGACCATCTGGATCTCCTGACCATGTCTGTAATGCTTTTTCCAGAAGGTCGTACAGTTTCTGATAACAAATGCATTAGTAATCTATGGCTGCGTAACAAATCACCCCCACATTTAGCAGTTTAAAGCAACTGCATTTATTGACTCATAGTCTCTGAGAGCCAGGAATGCAGGGAGAGTGCACCTGGGTGTTTCTGGCTCAGTTTCTCCCAGGAAGTTGCTTTTGAAGTTGCTGGTCAGGGCCTAAGTCACATCAAAGCTCACCTGAGATGGAAGGATCTGCCTTCAAGTCCATTGCCTCAAGTTCCTTGTGGGCTAGTGGACTGAAGGCCCCAGTTCCACATTAGCTGTTGGCCACAGGTATCTATCATTTCCTCAGCACATGAACCTGTCAATGGGGCATTCAACATGGTAGCTGGCTTTCCGCAGAATAAATGATCCAAGAGGGAATAAGAAATAGAGTGACCCAAGAGAGAGAAATGTGGTCATTGAAGTGTCATATTCTTTTTCTTAGAATTGAGTCATAAAATCCAGCTCTCCTCAAAGGGAATTGCACAAAGGTGTGAATGCCAGGAGACAGGGGTCATTTGGGGCCATCATGGAGACTGTCTATCACACAAAGATACATCTAACACAGTCCTGGGCAAAGAAACAGCTGGACCTAAAACCTCAATTCCATAGTTGGTTGCTTGGAGACTTTCTGTCTGCATGGAGAGTTCTAGTGTGAATATATAAGAATTCAAAAAGAATTTGCAACAGATATAAAAGCAGATCTAACACCACATTATATTCATTATATATATATGACGTTATACACTTGAATGGATAATGAGACTGGACTGTTGGAAAGAGGGCTATACTTATACTTACATTCTTTGAGTCTTAGGCCTGCTTACACTCACTGACCATTCACCAAGTGTCACTAAGTTTTCAAGCATTTTTGTTCAGACAACAGCTCTACGCCAAAGACAATGTAGGAAGTATACTTAGAGACCATCCAAGTTTCTACATGATGG
The DNA here is from genome assembly GCF_028018385.1 of Neofelis nebulosa. Classification (NCBI taxonomy): domain Eukaryota; kingdom Metazoa; phylum Chordata; class Mammalia; order Carnivora; family Felidae; genus Neofelis; species Neofelis nebulosa. The sequence continues at coordinate 223,174,082 of NC_080782.1, forward strand.
ATTTCCCACAGGAGGCATCTATCACAGAAAATGTTAGAACTTATGTCATACTGTGGTTGGATGGCTCTACATTCACCGGGAGCTTCTTAGTAAATACATGAAAATGATTCTGTCTTTTAAACTTTATAGTCTTCTTGAAATATCTCTGCATTAGTAGCTATATTCATTATAAGACTATCAACAGAAGATATTTTGACAGGGACACTTCTTCTGCCTTCCAAAGTCTTTGAATCCATGATGAAGACCAGGAACGCACAGAAAAGAAATAAATGTGGCTGGTACCGCATAGGGTCAATGGGCAGAAGGACTCCAATTTCTGCAAAGGCCATGGGAAGGAAAGGAGGAAGAAAGGTTTCACTTGGGAAAGAACATCAGAAGCCACAGGAGAATAGGCACTCCCACACATTGCCAGTAGGAAGGTACATTTTTATAACCTCTGTGGAGGTCAATTTGGCAATATACATCAAAATTACAACATACTTAGATCTTTTGACCCAGAAATTCCACTTGAAGGAATTGATCTTAAGAATACACTTGCATGCATGTGATGTGATGTTTGTAGAAGATTACTCACTGCAACACTGTTCATAGCAGCAAAAGACTGGAGTAATTTAAATGTTCATCACTAGAGGAATGGTACAAAAAAAATGGCATGTGCTCATAATGTAAAATTACCTAGCTGTAAAAATGTGTGAGGTGATCCACACAAAAACCTGTACATGGATATTTATAGCAGCTTTATTTATAACTGCTAACGCTGAAGAACTAAGATATCCTTCAGTAGGTGAATGCCTAACTATGGTAACATCCACACAATGGAATATTATTCAGCACTAAAAAAAAATTCAAGACATGTGAGAACCTTAAATGCATATTACTAAGTGAAAGAAGTCAATCTGAGAAAGCTTATACTGTATGATTCCAACCATATGATGTTAACGGAAAAAGCAAAACTATAGAGACAGTAAAAAGACCAATGGTTGTCCGGAATTAGGGATGAGAAAAGGGTGAGAAGGCAGAATATAGAGAATTTTTAGGGCAGTGAAACCATTCTGTGCAATACGATAATGGTGGTTGCATGTCATTACATATTTGTCCAAAGCCACAGAATGTACACCACCAAGAACGAACCCTAACTTAAACTGTGGATTTTGGGTGATGATGGTGTGCCTGTCATGTAGGTATTTCAGTTGTAATAAATGCACCACTCTGGTGGGGGATGTTGATAGTGCAGGAGGCTGTGCATGTGTGGGGACAAGGGGTATATGGGAAATCTCTATGGTTTCAGCTGAATTTTGCTGTGAATCTAAAACTGCTTTAAAATACGAAGTCTATTTTTTAAATAGTGTGAAGAAGCTCTTTGTGTAGTAACACATAACATCTTTAAGATACACTGTTAAGGAACGAAAGCGGGGTCTCTCCTATGAGATCGCCTGGTAGGAAAAGAACTCGTTAAGGGGTGCACCACCTTCCGAATGTAGCTCAATGGCGTGAGGCGGTGTTCGTGTAATTTACCACTTGTACTTATTTGCCTTTCTTAATATACTAAAATGTTAAGCATACTAAAATGGCGGGTGGTGCTCTATTCAAAATATACCTTGTCTTATTTATTTTTTTTTTGAGCTTTATTTTATTATGGTAAGAACACTTAACATGAAATCTACCCTCTTAACGTATTTTTAAGTGTATGATAAGTTATTGTTGACTATACGTAATTTTTTAGAGCAGATCCCTGGAGCTTAATCACTTTGATTAACTGAAACTTTATGCCCCTTGACTAGTAATTCCTCATTTTCCTTCTCCCCAGTCCCTTGACAATCACTACTCCATTCTTTGATTCTGTGAGTTTGACAATTTAGGTACCTCATCTAAGTGGATCGCACTATTTATCTTTCTGTGACTGGCCTATTTCATTTAGCGTAATGTCCGCATGGTGCATCCATGTTGTCACACGTGAGGGATTTCCTTCTTTTCTAAGGCTGAATAATATTCCATTGTGTGCATACAGCACATTTTCTTTATCCATTCATCTGTCAATTGGCATTTACCCTTTTTCCACATCTTGGCTATTGTGAATATTGCTGCAGTGAACACAGGAGTGCTAATATCTCTTTGAGGTACTGATTTCAGTTCTTCTGCATAAATGCCGTAAGTGGAATACCCAGATCAAATGGAAGTCCTATTTTTAGTTTTTTGAGGAAGCTTAGTACTGTTTTGTAGAGAGGTTGCACCATTTTGTGTTACTACCAACAGTGTGCAAGGGTTTCAATTCCTCCACATCCCCACCGGTGCTTGTTTTAAAACATGCCTTGTCTTACTTTTCAAGTCATGCTTCGCTCCCAAGAATATCAGCAGCAGCATCTGGTGAGAAGGGCAGTTATACGAACTCCCAAGTGCTTCTATGGGTTGCTCCACATCAGGGTGCAGATTCATAGTACATCCAGATTAGCCAGTTTATCTTGACTGAAAAGCAAACAGTTCATTAATCATAGCATAACCTCCTCTCACCCTGTGTCCCTATTGCCTGCCTATAAGGGAAGCGACATATTTATTTATTGAACAAAACAAAACTCCTGCTTCCAACTAGTGGGAGAAAAGGTCAAATTGCCAAGCCATGATGTAATTAAAGAGCAAATGGTAAATAACTCTGAGGTCACATCTATGGTATAGAACTATTTGGAAGAACAGTGGAGTCTTAGGCAGTTAGAACGCCTTTAATGACACTGAAATGGAAAGAATGTGAGCATGTTGGCAAAGTTAACTGGACGGGGACTGCTTTTGGCCACCTCAGAGGGTCCAAACAGGACTGAAATTGGTGGGAACTCAGAGCTGGTGCTCTTTAAGAGAAAAGAAGAAAGAAAGGGAGGTAGAAGAATGGATCTGTTGTTTCTGGAAGATAGGAGCAGAGATTGTCACACTCTGAACCTTTGGTTTAGGGGAGAAATTATAAGGAATGGGAGTGACCTAACCCAGAAGGCAAAGAGCATGTTCCCACTGGCTCTGATGCCCCTAAAATTCTTTCCAGATGCCTGACTTCATGGAAGGGGAGAAGAAGGGCCAGAGAGAAAACAGGAGGCAAGAGGAGGTGGTGAACCAACAACAGAAAACAAGGGGAGGAAAGTACTTCACATCTCTTCTGAAGAGATCATTTTATTTTCAGTGCTCCCAGAAATTACATCAGAACAATTTTTTTCCTGAAATAATATATACAGCTATTAATAGCATAGTATTCCCTATTAGCTTCCACTCTTACCAGCATAGGGAAGGCAATTCCCTCAATATTGACTGAGAGCCCGTGTGTTAGGTGCTGAGGTACAAAATGAAACCAAGGAGTCCTGAGGACTCGGTGGCAGAACCGTGTAAAATATGGTTTCTCTGAACATGACCCCTCTGGTCAGAGGTGGGTCGGCCAGGGCTTTGTCTGTTCAAAGCCAAGCCCAGCCACATGGGATAGAGATCGGATGTGCTGGGGCGGACCAGGGGCCAAGATAGCCAGGGATCTGGCTTTGAATCACTCTGGTATTCGAGCTTTTTTCCCCTGAAGAAAAATGAGAAAATACTGGTCATGTGGCTGTTGAGTATTTTTCAATAAGCAAGCCTTATTTTTATCATGTTATGAAATGCTTGTCCCCGAGAGCTCTCTTTAGGTGCATGGGAAGTGCTGCGATACCAGTCGGATGCCCTCATGCCGAGAGGCTGGCATTTTGATTTTTGTGGGCCCTAAGCACTTTTACCTCTGTCGACCTCTTCCCCTCAAAAAAAAAAAAAAAAACAAACCACAGATTAAAAGTTATATTTTCAAATTCTATTTCTTAAATTATATTTTATAACTGCATTTGTGTAGAGATGCATATTATATATACATTTTACATTAATATTATATATAAAACATTTTTCAGCCTAAAAATGGATATTTTTGCCTCCTGAGTTGAAAAGAACTTACAACATTTCTGTGGGCCCCTAAAGTCTCGTGGTCCTAGCGATGACCTGCTATGTCTCATGTGGAAGTTGGTCCCAGATGCCACCCTAAGCCTCCCTGCCACATTAACGCCTCCACTGGAGATGGCAGTAGACGTAGATGGCATAGTTCTGAACTCACTGTGGCCTCATGCCCCAACCAGCTGGCATGTAGAGACGCCACATTAGTTCTTCTTCCTACGCATGTATTCAGGTCAGTGTTGTTTCATATTTCCTGTAGTAGCTCAAGGCATTTCACATGTCTTTTCACTCTGCTGCCTGCTGTATGTCCCGCAACGGTATTCGCAGAGACGAATAGGATGAGTTGTACGACAGAATAATTCAAGCGGTAGGACAATTCTGAAACGCAAGCGGGGAGGAATTGCTTGCACTTCTCTCATGGATTAGCTGAAAATCCAGTGCAAGTAGTCAGTGATTATTCAATTCATAACAAACACTGCTGATGGAAAGAACCAACAGAGAATAAAATCGACAAAGGCTAAAGCTGCACATCGTGAGACTTACTATTGCCAAGCATGGACAGGAAAACTAAAATCCTGGCAAATTTTGGATCTGCAAAATTGGACACAGGAAAATTGGATTTCATAAAAATAAAAGATACAGAACACATTGCACATTGTCAAAACTCTATGAAATATGATAAATCAAAAGCAACCAATGAACAAACCCTTGAGAAGGTGAAAAGGCAAATGGAGAATAATCCTGATTCAAATAACTTTTCTAACACGAATGCACAATATAAAAGTATCACTGCATTGTAAAGAAAAATTTTCATAAATTAAAGCATGGGTAATAGAATTCACTTTGGAAAATTAATTAATGTGAATAAAATTCTAATTAAAATTCTAGGAAAAGCAGGACTGGAAATATGCAGGGCAACAAGAGATGAATTGATTGATTTTTAAATATTTATTTATTTTGAGAGAAAGAGAGAGGAGAGAGAGAGAGAGTGAGAGAAAAAGAATCTTAAGCAGGCTGTACACTGTCAGTGCAGAGCCCCACACAGGGCTTGATCCCACGACTGTGCGATCATGACCCAAACCTAAATTAAGAGCCAGACACTCATCTGACTGAGCCACCCAGGTGCCCCAACAAGAGATTTTTTTAAATGGCAGAATTTGCCTCTAGCTGGCTGGTGGGGCAAGTGCAACCTCATAGAGAATAAAAGCAAAAAAATCTCCCTTTGTAAATGTTGTCTCCTTTGATCCCACATCCCTCACATCCACTGGTATCTGGAACTGTCCTTTTAGAACATTCCAATGCAGTTATAGTAGAATCTGTACACGTATAACTAAATTAACATTTTAAAACTTTATTGCAGGAAAAGAAACTTTTAAAATAAGATGTTCTTGGGGAACCTGAACGTCTCAGTCAGTTAAGCATCCAACTCTTAATTCTGGTTCAGGTCATGATCTCATGATTTGTGGGATTAAGCCCCGTGTCGGGCTCTATGCTGACAGCATGGAGCCTGCTTGGGATTCTCTCTCTACCTCTCTTTGCCCCTCCCCCACTTGCACATGCTCTCTCTCTCTCTCTCTCTCTCTCTCTCAAAATAAACAAACTTAAAAAAAGTGCTTTAATAACTTAAAAGTGTATTAAGACTTTGGGACCCTATATCTCTTTACACCATTTTAACTCTGAATTTTGGTTAATTCCATCATTTTAATTATTATTAGAATTATTATTAGAGCTTCTCTAAGACTGAAGTTTGCGAAACCTGTCTGGATAGAGCAAAGTTGTCACATCAGAGATCTGTGTACATTCAAGAGAGAAAGAGAGTCTTCTGGGTTTAGAATAAACTGACTCACTAACAGGAATGTAGAGGTGGGCATTGCATTTTGGAGAGCATTGTTTCTATTCCAAATTATAAAATGATACATCCCAGTTAATATTACTAGAAGCAATTTCAATGGTTCGCTTTAGTACAGTAGGTTGTGAGCCTCTCAGGATGTAATTGGTTGCTAAGGAAAACCATGAGAAAATAGACAGAGATATAAGATAGGCTCCAATTTCTCAGAAGTACCTTCTGATCCAATCATACCAACTGTTCCCAGAGCTTATGGCCTCATCATCTTTTAAAAATCACATTGCCTTGAAACACCTGTATCCTAACCCAAACTGCTGTATTTTTGCAGTATGTCATCTGTGATTACACTTCCTAGTTTTTGGCATGTCTGTAAGCAGAGAGCATCAGGCTAATACTGACTATTCAGGAGCTCCCCCAGAAACATCTGGAAACTTCTAAAATCAGGACAAAGAAATTCCAGTTCCCTTTTGTACTCTCCCTAGAGCTGTCCTTCTGAATTTAGTTTTTCACCCAAAAGACTCTTCTCTGGGTGTCATTTCGTTCAGAACCCGCACTGTAGAATAGGCCAATATTTAACAATAATACAGTACAATCAGCTAATGTTGATACAGAAGACTTTCAGCTCAGAAAATAAAAGGTTGACCTGGAAAGTTCCTTAGAATCTAGCAGTTTCAATCTATTCACTTTACAGACAAAGAAATATTATAGATATATAGAGATGAGAGAAAATGAGATGAAGAATCCATACTCTTTTTTACCATTAGAACAAGGCATTCGAGAAAACATAGGGAAATGAACAGAAAATTGTAGACCCACCCAGTGTCTAGGAAGAAAACTCCATGAACCATCTGTCTTACTAACTACTATATCTCTAGTTCCTCACTCATGCTTGAAACTCAAAAAACTTTGTGTTATGAATAAATGGCAAACTTTAAGTAAATCACCTAAGTACATACCTAATTGTGGAGACGAGCAGAATGGTCATGTGAATGGACCTGGAATGCCTCTCTGGATTGCCCAGCAACAAGGGAGTGGAGATTGATATTTCTACCTCTTCCAGGTCCTAAATTCCTTTGGGACCAGAGACATCTCTTGCTCCAGAGGGAAAGGTTGTTTCCAAACTCAACTTCCCACAAATTTAGGACCCCCAAGGCCTCCAGGTTCTAGGCCTTTGGCATTTCCTAGCAATCCCTTCAACAGCTTAGAGTCTAAGGTTAGGCAAGTTGGTAGCTGAGCTCAAAATATTTATTCCACAGAGAGCAGTACTGCGCTCTCACTGAGGATCCTGATCTGGAAAGACACTCTACTCCCATAGACATGAAGACCAGCAAGTGGGATATCCCCTTGGATCACTGTCCCTGCTGAATGTCTGTCTCTGCTCTGGCCACAGTGTGCCTTTCTGGGGATGCCAAGACAAGAGAGCACATATCTGTGGAGGCATCTTTGAGTTTTATCTTTCTCACAGCTGGTCACCTGACCCCAACTCACAACACCAGAGATAGCATAGAATCGTAGTCATTTTCAGAACTGGAAGCTATTCCCATTTTACAAATGTGAGAACTAAAGTCCAAATAAATGTGTGTCTGGTCATAAGTCACATGGTGAGTAATGGCAGGGTTGGAAGAGCCCCTGCCTTGTCAGATTGGTTATGTAGTCACTTAGGTTGATGAAAGATGATTGATGCCAATTTTGGGGCCCATGGAGTGGAAGGGCCTTGACATAAGCTTTGGAACTACAGCATCCCTCCCATGAATCATGGAAAGTCTAATGTCTTCCCAGGATTTCTGCAAATTCCTTATGGGTTTATATTCTCAGAATAATCTTTGGCACCCATTTCTGCTGATTAGTTGAATTTAGAGAATTTAGTCTTCAAATTTCCAGTGGCATCATAAGTTTGATTTGCTTAAATCAGGATTCAAATAAGGTCCACACGTTGTGATTAGTGGATATGTTTCTAAAGTCTTTTTTAATATATAAGTTCCACTTCCACCTCTTCTTATGTATCCCTTTCAGTTTGTCTATCAAATAAATTGGGCTGTTTATCTCATAAAGTTTTCCATGGTTTGAACTTGGCTGATCGTGTCCTTGTAGCATCAATTAACATGTTTCTCCACTAATTCATTCGTAGTTTTAAAATGGTGATATTTTAACTCTGTCATTACTTTTTCTTTTGTATTTTTATAAATATTTTTATAAATAGAAACCTCCCCTTATCAACTGTTTCATTTTTTAGAGCTATATTTATTGTAGGAGAGACAGAATAGATGCTTGATTCTCTTCCTTCATTTATCACTTTTCAGAAATAATAAATCTCTGAAGATAACTACTGAATTAAAAAAAACAGTATGGAGTTGTAAAATTAAATATATTTAGTAACTTTTAACTACTTGCATTCTTTATTATTTTGGATGCCTACATTTTCACACCTTTTAAATGTAGGAGTCTATTTGAGTCAGCTCTCAAGTCATCAGATTCATCTCGTACATTTCAGATCTAGAATCATCATTTCTGTAGAGACTTTTGGTTTCTTTTACTGAAAAGTAGTATCTGGAGACCACATTCTTAGAACTAGGGGGGCTCATTGTTACTAGGTTGTTCGTTGTTTCTTTGGCTTTTTTTTTTAACATAAAATATATCAGGAGTTCTTACTAATATTTCCAAATCAAATTTAGTTCTGCAGAGTCTTAATCTCTTTGATCTTACATCTGGGTCTCCTTTCTCTATGCTAAGAATCCAGGTTCTGCATGACCGTGGGATTTACAAAATTAGAACATCACATACCTATCCATTTGCTCCATCCTACCATATGCCCACAGCAGCTTTAGGACAACAAATCCTACGGCTAACACCATAATTACTGAAAACAATTTAAGACTTGTTTTTGCAATTCTTTTTGGCTGTAGGGTATATCCCAAATACTGAATTTTTAAGTTACTTGGAATAGTTCTTTTCTTTGTGGTCTAGCCACCAACTGGATACACATTTAAATTTAGGCTCACTGGCTTCATTTTGTAGTTTCAGGGATTACTTTTTTTTTTTTTTTAATTTTCCCTGATATTACCAGATATGAAAGGGTAAAATATTTACATCTAGAAATACCAAGTTACTTCTTTGATATCCAATGTCTGAGCATATCTGAAAGGAGGATTGCATGCTAGAAAATTCTCATCATTCTGAGAACACATGTGAAACATCGATGGGTGCAAAGATCCAGTTGATTGTTTCTCTTTGTGGACACAGTTGCCCTGATTGGTCCCAACTGTTTTACACAAGAGAGGTTTATTTTCTGTCACCTGACATGCCAGATTCCTTGAAGGATGAAGGAACAGGGGTCAAAAGACAGATCACTAATGGGGAAGAGGGTGAATGAATGTTCACAGTGGTTAGAGCCTATTATATGTATTAGATAGCATTAAACACTCATGTTTTAATTTTTTTTTTTTTCAACGTTTTTTATTTATTTTTGGGACAGAGAGAGACAGAGCATGAACGGGGGAGGGGCAGAGAGAGAGGGAGACACAGAATCGGAAACAGGCTCCAGGCTCTGAGCCATCAGCCCAGAGCCCGACGCGGGGCTCGAACTCACGGACCGCGAGATCGTGACCTGGCTGAAGTCGGACGCTTAACCGACTGCGCCACCCAGGCGCCCCTAAACACTCATGTTTTAATCTAAACTGAATATAGTGTTCTGCTCCATAATAACATAAGTATTATATACTTATAGAAATTATTTTTAAAATAATTGACCATCCTAAAAATTGGCTCCTTAGGAAGCTGCATCGTGTTTTTATGTGTGTTTTTCAACGCTTTAGGACACAATGCTTGAGTTCCTTATATTAGGACATTGATGCAAGTGGGCTATCAGGACTGTTTCATCGCACTGTGGTCTAGAATATTTCTGGGACAAATTGGAAATAGAGTGCCAGTTAACTTGAGTTTCCACACATTATTCTTGCTTTAAAAAGCATTCTAATTAATTATATCTTTGTAAAAGCAAAAGGGCTTTTGTAATAGAAATAAAGCTAACCTTTCCAGAGTGCATACTGTGTTCCACGCATTGTTCTAAATGCTTTGCATGCATTAGCTTATTTAATTAGCTTAAACAGCAAACCTATAAGCTTGTTACTATTGTCTTCCTGATCATGATGATGAAGAAACTGAAGCATAAAGGGAATTGATAGACAGCTTGCCTGACTGAGTGTATCAGCCAGGATAAGGTAGGTAACACATTGGTAACCAATAAGCCCTGTCTTGGTGGCTCAACACAATCAAGTTTATTTCTCGCTCACACTGAATGTTCTCCAGGAGTCAGCAGGGCAGCTCTGCTCATTGTAGGGACAGTCATGGTGTAGACTCATTGCAGCTACTGAGTAATCCAGGCTGCTGGAAGCCCCATCCTCGTGCTTCCACAGTTGGTAATGCAGACAACATGAAACAACATGGAAAACCGCACGTTTTCCTTAAAGCTCCTGTCCAGAAGTGCTGCACAGCACTTCTGCTCATATTACATGGGCCAAAGCAGGTCAGATGGTCTAACTACAAAGAAAAGCAAGGAGTGCAGTTCTCCCATTGTCTCAGAGAGCTAGAAATACTGAGTAGCACTGATGGTCTCCGAAATCAAGAAATGGAGGGTTGAGAATATGGATTCAGGTCGAGGGTCTTATATGCTGTGATCTTAACCTTGCTCATATTTTAAAAGTAGTGCTTCTTTTCCCTCATTTAATCATTTAAGATTGAAAATTGCGCCCATGTTTTGTAATGTACATACTACATGTATATAACTTATAGCAGTATATGTATGTAACTTATTATACACATATACTGGGGATGCATGTCCATCAGAAATGCCTCTGAGAGGGATGTATAGGTATTGAAGTTCGGAAAATTGCTGCTTCAGGCAATGAAAAATTACAAAGGTTTTTAAGTGGGAGAAAATTATGATCAAATTTAGGTTCTTAAAAAGAGAATTCTGTAAAAGTGGATTGCCCAAACCATAAATTTACATTGCAGGACCCTGTTGATGTAACTGTGCCATATTTGGAGATTCTTTCCTCTAAATACTTAATACTTTCATTTTTAAAATATACTTTCAATATAAAAAAAAGTTTGAGGATTATTGATTCTAGACCAATTACCTAACGTTCAGACAAGAAACACGAAGCCAAAGTGGTTTAGTAAGTTGTTCAAGGTCATATAGTTTGTCAGTTCCAGAACCCACACTTACGCAGATCTCTTGATTTCCCCACTCATTACAAACTCTATCCCTCCTCTTTCTGCAAGATAAAAGACACTAACATCAAAATTGAGAAGTCATTTTTGAATGATTGCTACTAATCCTTTGTCAGAAAATCTGGAGGGATATTTTAAAAGGTCCAAAGGGCCAGAGTATGAGGGAGAGAGACAGAGAGAGGGAGAGTGCCTGGGCTGGGTATGGTTGATATGAGTGTTTGGAGGAGCATCTGTGGGGTAGGATGAGAGATGATAGCATCATTTTTCATTCTATAAAACAATCACCTGGGACCCAAGACTCCCCTTTCTCTAAGGAGTTCAACTTCCTTTGTAAGCTGAGCTTTCTCAGTTAGGAAGGGAAGGCTCTGAGCTGGTGAATTGCATATGAAGCTGTCCACATCCTTGAATTCTACTCTGAAAAGTCGTGTTGAGACAACATCCCATGAAAGGACAGCCCTGGTGGGCAGGTAGTCCCATATGCTGGGCTGCCTCAATTATAGAAACATGGATCCCAGGAAGAGTGGTTCTGGGCAGCTGGCTATACCTTGGAAACTAAGACAAAGTGAGGGGAAGCAGAAACGAGCATTAGCTGAAAGTGGGAAGTTTGAGCGTCTGTGCAGACCCCAAAGGAAGGTGGCAGAGATGTCATTAGAGGTAAGTTCTTTATTTATATATATATATATATATATATATATATATATATATATATATATATATAAAATGTATATATATATGTATATATATACATATGTATATATTATATATGTATATATACATATATAGATATATATTAAATATAATTTATATGTAATATAATGCCATTATATATTTATATATATAATTATACATATATTTTTATACATATATAAAGATATATATAAAGATATATATATTAAATATAATTTATTGTAAAATTGGTTTCCATGCAACACCCAGTGCTCATCCCAACAGGTGCCCTCCTCAATGCCCATCACCCACTTTCCCCTTTCCCCCACCCCCCATCAACCCTCAGTTTGTTCTCAGTATTTAAGAGTCTCTTATGGTTTGCCTCCTTCCTTCTCTGTAACTTTTTCCCCCCTTCCCCTTCCCCGTGGTCTTCTGTTAAGTTTCTTAGGATCCACATATGAGTGAAAACATGGTTTCTGTCTTTCTCTGCCTGACTTATTTCACTTAGCATATTACTCTCCAGTTCTGTCCACATTGCTACAAATGGCCAGATTTCATTCTTTCTCATTGCCAAGTAGTATTCCATTGTATATATAAGCCACATCTTCTTTATCCGTTCATCAGTTAATGGACATTTAGGCTCTTTCCATCATTTTGCTATTGTTGAAAGTGCTGCTGTAAACATTGGGGTACAAGTGTCCCTATGTATCAGCACTCCTGTATCCCTTGGGTAAATTCCTAGCAGTGCTATTGCTGGGTCATAGGGTAGGTCTGTGATGAGAAAATGGTGGTTCTTGGGTTAAAGAACTCACCTCTAAAAAAATTAAAAATATAGAGGTGAGTTCTTTAACCCAAGAACCACCACCTGCATTTTCTCATCACAGACCTTACCAGGGTTTAATGGAGTAGTTACCTGGTTATCCGTCTCCCACCCTACTGCTTTTCCATGAGGGCAGACACCACATCTGTCTTAGTCTCCATGGCATTTCCATTGCTTAACATACCTTTGTTAAGTGAAGAGTATAAAAGGCACACACACATACACACACCCCAAATGAACTATAACTTACTGAAACTTTGCCCTCTTTGTATTTCCCCTCAAAGATCTTTGGGAAGAGGGCTGTAGAGAGCCCTCTGGTGAGACCTGGACCAGGCTGGTGACTTGACAGACCCTGAAGACAAAGGCTTCCTACCTGTCTGAGCTGCATACGCACAGTTGCCTTCTTGCTTTGAGCCTTCTGCAGTCCCTGCAACCTTGGGTGGGAGTGCTAGCGGCACCCTGATGAGTCCAGTGTTCTGGAGGAAATGGAGAAAAGGGAGGGAGGAGGGGAGCCATGTCTTTCCCAATGTCTGAGTTTCCCTGTGTGCTCATTTGCTGATTTTGCTATGCACCCAGCCTACCTCTCTTCAAGACAATTTGTCTCTGTCTCTTTGGTCTCTGGTGTCTCCCCTATTTCCACCCTCAATCGTTTTTCACTCCTGGACATTTTCATTCCCAGAGAGAACTCAAAAAATAACCATGCTTTTCAAGTTTTGGTCAGTCTTTTTTCCCACTCTCTGAAATGACTTTCATGCCTCTCCTGTCTGCTCAGACCTACAACATCCCCTCACCAATCCTCATTTTCACATTTTACTGAAACACAAAACAGAGAAGAACAAAAGAGAATGATCTCCTCTTCTTCCAGTGCCTCTCCCAACTCACATGCCTTTCTTCTTGCTGCCAGTGGCTGAATTGATCTGCTCCCATCTCAAGACCACTCCACTCTGCTCTGGGTCCCCTTGCCATGGTCTTATGCAAGGCTTTCGCTCCTGCAATCCTCCCTTTTTCTTTGCATCATAGTTTTTTCCTTTATACTGAATTATTTTCATCAGTATCCAAATCCTGGTATAATATCTTTCATCTTAAAAACAAAATAAAACTCTCTTAGATATTCTGCACCGCCCCACCAACAACTGCCCCATTGCTATGCTCTTCTTAGCAGCCAAAATCTTTAAGAGTTGTCTGTACATACTGTCTTCGTCTCACATTCTTCCCTCCCCTATTAGGCTTCTGAAACTGTGTTATGGGCTGAAGTGTGTCCCCTAAGAAATATGTTGGACCTTATTTAGGAATGGAGTTGTTGCTGGTGTGGTTAAGATGAAGTCATACTGAGGTACTGTGGGTCTTTCATCTGGTATGAGTGGTGTCCTTATAAGAAGGGAGAGAGAGAGAGAGACAAGAGGGGAGAATACCAGGTGACGACAGAGGCAGAAATTAGAGTGGTATGTCTATAAGTCAAGGAACACCAAGGATGGACAGCCACCACCAGAGTCTAGGAAAAAACAAGGAGAGATTCTTCCCTAGATCCTTCAGAGAGAGCGTGGCCCTCCTGGCACCCTGATTTTGGACCTGTGGCCTCCAGCACTGTAAGAGAATGGATTTTGTTGTTCTAGGTCATCCTAGTTTGTGGCAGTTTGTTGTGTCAGTCCCAGGAAACCAATGTACTGTATGGATCAAGGTTACCAAGTCAAGCAATCCCTTCTAATTCCTATCTTACTGGACCTCTGAGCATCCTTGATAGCATGGATCATTCCCTCCTGGAATTCAGGCAATTCCCCATCTCCTGGAATTCAATATCATCCTGTTTTCCTGCCACATCACAGTTTCTTCTATCTCAGTCGGCACTGCAAGCTCCATCTCCCTTTCTTAGCTTCTAAAAGTTTGAGTGCCCAAGACTCAGTCCTCAGACTTCTCTTCCCTATTCTCACTCTATTTCTTGAGTTCTGTGGATTTATATGTTACCTAATACCCATGGCCCCACAGTTTACATCTCTAGTCTGGGCCTCCCCACCGAGCTCCGGGCTCATGTATGTCTGCCTGCTTACTTTCTCCTCTCAAATATCCTAAGGACATGTTAAGTACAAACTTAACCTGTCTAAACCAGAACTCCTGATTCTTGGCCCCCAAAACCTGCTCTCCCATCATCAGTAAATCGCTCTGGCCAAATGGTCTGGCCAAAACCTACAACACACCCCTCTTTTCATATTGTTAAACTGCAATTGTGTACTTATTAAAAAATAACGCCTCATTCTTTCCCCACTTAAATCCCCAGCAACCATCATTCTGATTCTTTTTTTTTTTTAATTTTTAAATGTTTATTTATTTTTTGAGAAAGGGAGAGAGAGAGCATGAGTGGGGTAGGGGCAGAGACAGAGGGAGACACAGAATCTGTAAGTAAGGGTATACACATGGATGTGCAGACTCTGCTTTCAGTTATTTTGGGCATATAATCTGAAGTAGAATTGTTGGATCCTGTGGTATTCCTATTTCTAATTTTTGAGGAATTGCCATGTTTTCCATGGTGGCTGTACCATTTTACCTTCCACCAATAGTGCACAGTTCTCTGAATTCTCACCAACATTTGTTATTTTCTGTGTTTCCTTTCGTTTTAGTTGCAATTCTAATGAGTGTAAGGTGGTATCTCACTCTAGTTTTGATTTGCATTTCCTTCATGATTAGTGACACTGAACATTTTTTCAAATGCTTATTGGTCATTTGCGTATTTTCTTTAGAGAAATATCTATTCAAGTACTTTGCCCACTTTTCAATGGGGTTGTTTGCTTTTTGTTGTTCATTTTTAGGGATCTCTATATATTCTGGATGTTAATTAAGTATTTGGTCTATTTTGGATTACTTTTTGTATATGGTGTTAGATGAAGGTCTAACTTCTTTTTTTTTTTTTTTTTTTTTTTTTTTTTGGTATGTGGATATGCAGTTTTCCCAGCATCATTTGTTGAAAAGTCTGTCTTTTTGTCATTAAATGGTCTTAGCACCCTTATCAGGCATTGTTTGGCCATACATGTGGGTATTTATTTCTGAACTCCCTGTTCTATTTCATTGGTTAATATGTCTGTATTTATGCAAATACTACATTGTTTTGATTACTGCAGCTTTGTAGTAAGTTTTGAAAACAGTACGTGTGAGTCTTCCAGCTTTGTTGTTCTTTTCAAAATTGTTTTGGCTATTTAGGGTCTCTTGATATTCCATCTGAATTTCAGGATGAGTTATTCTATTTCTGCGAAGAAAGTCATTGGGATTTTGATAGAGACTATTTTGAATCTATAGATTATTTTGGGTAACATTGACACCTTAATAATATTAGGTCTTCTAATCCATGAACATGGGATCTGTTTCCTTTTATTTGTATCTTCTGCAAGTCGTTTTACCAATGCATTGTAGTTCCCTTGTACAAGTCTTCTATTTCCTTAGTGAATTCCTAAGTATTTTATTCTTTTTGATGCCATTATTAGTGGAATTATATTTGTAATTTCCTTTTCAGATTGTTCATTGTTAATGTATAGAAATGCAACTGATTTTTGTATGTTAACTTTGTATCCTGCTACTTTGTTGAATTTATTATATTAGTTCTATCAGTTTATGTGTTCTGTGTGTCTGCATGTGTGATCTTAAGTTTTTATCCATATAAAATCATATCATCTGTGGACAGAGATAATTTTACTTCTTCCTTTACTATTTGGATACCTTTCATTTTTCTTTCTTGCCTAATTGCTTTGGCTAGAACTTCCAGTACTATGTTGAGCAGAATGGCAAGTCTTGGAAAAAACTGTCTTTCATCATTGAGTATGTTGTTTTCTGTAAGTTTTTCATTTTTTAAAAATAATATAATTTATTGTCAAATTGGCTACTATACAATGTGTAAAGTGTGTTCTTGGTTTTTGGGGTAGATTCCTATGGTTAATCGCTTACATACAACACCCAGTGTTCATCCCAACAAGTGCCCTTCTCAATGCTCATAATCCATTTCCCCCTCTCCTCCACGCCCCCCAACCCCCGCATCAACCTTCAGTTTGTTCTCTGTATGTAAGAGTCTCTTATGGTTCGCCTCCCTCCCTCTCTGTTTGTAACTCTTTTTTCCCCTCCCTTCCCCCATGGTCTTCCGTTAAGTTTCTCAAGATCCACATATGAGTGAAAACATATGATATTTGTCTTTCTCTGACTCATTTCACTCAGCGTAATACCTTCCAGTTCCATCCACATTGCTGCAAGTGGCATGATTTCATTCTTTCTCATTGCCACGTAGTATTCCATTGTATATATAAACCACATCTTCTTTATCCATTCATCAGTTGATGGATATTTAGGCTCTTTGCATAATTTGGCTATTGTTGAAAGCTCTGCTATAAACATTGGGGTACATGTGCCCCTATGAATCATCGCTCCTGTGTCCTAGTAGTGCTATTGCTGGGTCATAGGTAGTTCTATTTTCAATTTTGGGGGGAACCTCCACACTGTTTTCCAGAGCGGCTGCACCAGTCTGCATTCCCATCAACAGTGCAGGAGGGTTCCCATTTCTCCACATCCTCGCCAGCATCTGTTGTTTCCTGAATTGTTAATTTCAGCCACTCTGACTGGTGTGAGGTGGTATTTCAGTGTGGTTTTGATTTGTATTTCCCTGAGGATGAGTGATGTTGAGGATCTTTTCATGTGTCTGTTGGCCATCTGGATGTCTTCTTCAGAAAAGTCTCTATTCATGTCATAGAGAGCTTTAATTATATTGAGGTAGTTTCCTTCTGTTCATACTTTGTTGAGTATTTTTTTTATTATTTTGCAAAATGCTTTTTCTGCATCAGTTGAGATTGTGGTGTTTCTTCCTTGCTTTCTTTCTGTTAATGTGATATATTACACTGATTGATTTTTGTCTGTTGAACCATCCTTGCATTGCATCCTATCCCCTTGGTCATGTTGTATAATCCTTTAGATTTGCTGCTGAATTCAGTTTGCTAATATTTTGTTGAAGATTTTTGTGTCATTGTAGATGGAGATATTAGTCCGTAGTTTTCTCTTCTTGTAGTATCTTTGTCTGACTTTGGAATCAGGATAATGCTAGCCTCATAGAATGAGTTTAGAAGTGTACCCTCCTCTTGAATTTTTTAAAAAGTTTGACAGGAATTGGTATAGTTCTTCCTTAAATATTTGATAAGATTCACCAGTGAAGTTATCAGGTTGGGGCTTTTCTATGTAGGGAGAATTTTGATGACTGATTCAATCTCCTTACCGGTTGCAGGTCTATTCTTTTTCTATTTCTTTGTGATTTATTCTTGTTAGGTTTTAGTCTTGTTAGATTTTGTCCATTTCATCTGTGTTATCCAGCTTTTTGGTATACAATTATTTGTAATATTCTGCTACTCCTTTTCATTTTGTAGAATTAGTAATGATGTTCCACTTTCATTTCTGATTGTAGTAATTTGAATCTTTTCTCCTGTTGTCTTTGTCCATCTAACTAAAGATTTGTCAATTTTATTCATATTTTCAAAGAACCAACTTTTGGTTACATTGATATTCTCTATTATTTCTCTATTCTCTATTTCTTTTTTTTTTTTTTAGTTTATTTATTTTTTGAAAGAGAGAGAGAGAGAGTGAGCATGATCAGGGAAGGTACAGAGAGAGAGAGGGATAGGACAGAGGATCTGAAGCAGGCTCCATGCTGACAGCAGGGTGCCTTATGTGGGGCTTGAATTCACAAACCATGAGATCATAACCTAAGCCAAAGTTGGATGCTTTGCTGACTGAGCCACCCAGCACCCTTCGACTCCATTTCTTATATTATCTTCCTTGTGCTAGCTTTGGGTTTTGTTTGTTATTATTTTTCTGGTTCCTTAAGCTATAAATTTAGATTATTGATTTGAGATCTGTCTTGTTTTTTACTGTAAAATTTTTAAATAAAAAAAATTCCCCCCTTTAACGCTGCTTTTGCTATGCCCCATACATACATTTTGGTATGTTGTGTTTTCATTTTTCTTGTAATTTCCTCCTTGATCCATTGTTTTTTTAATGTTTTTAATTTCCACAAATCTATAAATCTTCCAACTTACTTCTGTTGTTTACTTCAAACTCCATGTCAATATGCTTAGAGAAGATACTTTGTATAATATCTGTCTTTTTAAATCTATCGAGACTTAATGTGTGGCTTAATATATGGCCTATCCAAGAAAATGTCCCACGTGCACTTGCGAAGCATGTTTAATTGTTTTTGTTGGGTAGCATTCTATATATATTTGTAGATCTACTTGGTTTATTATATTAAGTCCTCTGTTTCCTTACTTCTATCAGTTTGTTTTGTCCAATATTGAAGATAGGGTATGGAAGTTTCCAAGTATTTTTGTGCTATTTCTCCCTTCAATTCTTTCATATATTTTGCTGGTCTGTTAGGTGCATAAATGTTTGTTAATTGTTATATCTTCCTGTATTGAACCTTTTATTAATTTATCATGTTCTTCTTTGCCTCTTGAAAAAAAGGCAATGGCATCATTGCAATTTTTGGTGATGGCATCATTTATTGCTCACCAGATACTGTGCTTAGGGAGGCATATCTTAGTTCATGCTCATGAATCCCCTTCCCCGACCCTCCTTGCCTCTCTCACCTGTGTTGTTGCCTTTGCTGCACAATCACACAGGTTAGGTGCAGGAGTTTCCATTTCATATGTTTGGGTTTTGTCCTAGTGCCTCCACTTACTGTGACTATAAGGCTCAGTTTGCCCATCTGTAAAGTGGGGGTGACCATCATAGCTACCTGACAGGGTTGTGAGGATAAAACACATTGACAGTGTAAAGTGTTCAATACACAGGATCAATCCTTGTTTCTAAGACCTGTAGTGGCACCGAGCTTCTGTTCTAAAACATTCAGTGTCTGTAAAAATTGGCACATTTGTTACCCCACTGTTTGGAAAAGGAAGAAAGTCGCAAACACTTAAATATTCTCCAATTCTTGAAATCTGTTTTGATTTAAAGTCTATTTTGTGTGACATTAGTATAGTCACCCCTACTCTCTTTTGGTTACTATTTGCATGGAATATCCATGCTCTCACTTTCTATCTATTTGTGGGTTGGAGCTAAAGTGAGTTCTTTGTAGACAACATATAGTGGGATCATATATTTTTGGAGAGTTTAATCTATTTACATTTAAAGTAATTACTGACAAAGAGGGCCTTACTTCTGTCATTTTCCTATTTGGTTTCTAAATGCCTCATCACTTTTTTTCCCCTCATTTCCTGCATTATTATATTCTTTTGCATTTATTTGATTTTTATTTTTAAATTTAAATTTAAATTTAAATTTTTTAAATTTCTTAAATTTAATTTTTTTATTTCAAATTAAAATTTAATTTAAAAATTTTTAAATTTTAATTTTTCACAATTTAAATTGTGAAACATTTGAATTCTTTTCTCATTTCTTTTTGTGCATATTCATAGCTATTTTCTTTTTGGCTATTATAGGGATTACATTTAACATCCTAAAGTTATTACACTCCAATTTGAATTATGCCAGCTTAACTTCAATAATAGTTTTCAATATAGTAATAGTTTGAAAGTTTTTAACATACAAAACCTGTTCCTTTATAGCTCTGTCCCCACCTTTCAGTTGGTAATGTCACAAGATTACATCTTTATACACTGTATGTTCAACAGCATAGTTAATAACTCTTTTAAATTAATTAGTGTCCAAAATTATGTAGGAAACAACAAATCACACCAAAGCTACAATGATACTGTTTTGAATAACATTAAAAAAAAAATTTTAGTCTCTTAAATCATGTAGAAAACAAAAAAAAAAATGGAGTTATAAACCATTGTTACAATAATAGTATCTTTGATAACTGCCCATGTATTTGACATTATTGAGATCTTTATTTCTTATATTCCTTCTAGTTACTATATAGTGCCTTTTCATTTCACCATGCAGGATTCCCTCGAGCATTTCTTTCAGGGCAGGTCTGGGAGTAATTACTCCCTCAGCTTGTGTTTATCTGGGAATATCTTAATTTCTCCCTCACTCCTGAAGGACAGTTTTGCTAGATAAAGGATTTTTGGTTGACAGCTTTTTTCACTGAGTACCTTGAATGTATCAGCCCACTGCCTTCTGGCCTCCAAAATTTCAGATGAGAAATTTGCTAATGATTTTATTCCTTCATGAGGAATTGTCCCTTCTGTGTGACAAATTGTTTCTCTCTCACTGCTTTTAAGATTCTCTTTTTATTTTTGTCTATTGAAAGTTTGATTATCATATGTCTCAGTGTAGATTTCTTTGAGTTCATTTTACTTGGAGTTCATTAGGCTTCTTGAATGTTTATATTCATGTCTTTTGTCAAATTTGGAAAGTGTTGAGCCTTAGTTTATTCAAATACTTTTTCTGCCTTTATCTTCTTCCGGGACTCCCGTAATGCATATGTTGGTCCACATGATGGTGTTCCACACACCTCTAGGCTCAGTTCACTTTACTTCAATCTGTTTTCTTTCTGTTCCTCAGACTTAACAATGTCCATTGTTCTATCTTCACGCCCATTCTTTCTTCTGCCTCCTTACATCTGCCTTTGAATCACTTTTCATAACGCTTAGTGTACTTTTAAGCACCAGAATTTCTTTTTGAAAATTTTGTTTTTTGGTTTTCTCTTTACTGATATTCCCATTTTGTTTACACATCATTTTCTTGACTTTCTCCGTATCTTTCTTTAGTCCTTTGAGCATGGTTAAGAGGATTATTTTAAAGTCTTTGTCAAGTACAACTGTCGTCAG
The DNA here is from genome assembly GCF_028018385.1 of Neofelis nebulosa. Lineage (NCBI taxonomy): Eukaryota > Metazoa > Chordata > Mammalia > Carnivora > Felidae > Neofelis > Neofelis nebulosa. The sequence goes on from NC_080782.1 coordinate 223,195,332, forward strand.
GTCCTTTTCAGTGACAGTTTCTGTTGACTTATTTTTTTCCTTTAAATGGATCATATTTTCCTGTTTCATTCTATGGCTTTTGATTTTTTGGTTGAAAATTAGACATTTGAATCTAATTGTATGGTAACTATGGAAATCAGAGCATCTCCCTTCCCAGAATTTGCTGTGTTTTGCTACTGTTCCTGTTTGTTTCTTTATTTACTTCTTTATTTGTTTTGTTTCTTTATTGTTTGTTTCTTTATTTACTTCTTTACTTATCTGTCTCTGTGTCAAGGATCATCCTGGGGTGTAAACTTAAGGTCTTCTCAGATCTTTTCTGAGCCTTTCCCTGGACATATGTGGTAACTTTCTACCTTTCTTCATGTATGCAATTGTTTTTGAGTGTACTAGTCTTTAATGTCTAGCTCTCAAAGAGGAGAAAAAAGAGAAATGAAGTGGGGATAAGGGTGCCAGTCCTTTAAATCCCCTGTAAGTCACTTCGGCCAGAGGGAGAGGGGCTTTGAACAACAGGAAAAGGTGCAACGATACTGGCTGTTCTCCTCTTTGTCTGAACCTCTGTGATCAGAAGCAGCAATCAGCTAACAGAGCACAGACCCCTGGTGTTTGGAGGACAAGGTCCTTTTTCCTCTGCCTGGCTCCTGCAAGCTGTATGCAGGCTGTTCCAGGAATACATGCACAGCTGCCTGTTATGAGGTTGGGAGTGGGGGGTGGGTAGCTGTTACTGTAGTATAAACTGAAGTTGACCAAAGTTAACCACAATTTGCTGTCCTAGCCTTCCCCTGGAAGTTGTGAGACTCCAGAATAGTTACTTTGGGCGGATTCTGCTAGTGCAATTGTTCTGTAGATGAGGAGGCAGATTCCTCTTGCTTCCTACTCCACCATTTTCCCCCCAATCCTTTATCATTGATGAGGTTCTGAACAGAGCTACTCTGTATCTATGGGTCACTCTGGATGCTGCACTGAGAACTAGCCCCATGGAGGCAGGGTAGGTTCAGGGAAAACTGATGGGAGGCTACCCAATAATTCAGGTGAGATGTAATCATGCTCGATCACCATAGTGTTGTAGTGGTGATAAATATTGGAATCTGAGTACATTTTGAAGGCAGAGTTGCCAGGATGTGCTGTTGAATGGGAGACAAAAGTTTATGGGGGAAAAAAGTGAATATAGAACATGTCTATTTTTGAAATGAACAAAACAGTCACTGAATTGTTTTAAGAAGCCGCAAGGAACATTAGCTGTTGACCGTTAGCTCTGACATTCCTGTCCTCTTTATGAAAATTCTTACCACTGCTTTTGGTCATGGCCACTGGGATTGGGGATTCAGCCCTTTCTCTCCTCTGAGCTACATGGTCATGACTTGGTTTGACCATGTTTCCTCATGGCTGATGCCTATCACTACCCTTTTCAGTAGGCCTGAAAACTTCCATTTTGGCTTCAAAGATGAAAGTCATTTGTCACTTCTCAACTGAAGGCCTCCCAGAGATGATAGCTGATGTTTTGCAGAGATAGCTCTATTTGGACACACACAAAACTACCAGGAAAAATAAGTATAATCTGTTGGTAGTTCTCCTGAGCTACCCTGCTAACATCAGTCCCTCTGAAGTTTTAGCAAGTGTTCTAAATTGTATTACTCTGAAATTAGTATGTTTTTCCAAAAAGGTTTTGGCCTGCACTCTTAAAGTTTGTAATATGTGACAGTAAACACATCACCCATCTGCTTTTCCAATCTCTGGTACTCTCAGAGTACCACCACTGGTGCTGGTGACGAAGGGGAATGTTCATCCTTGAGAACCAGAAAATATCTCTGAGATCCTTCAAATCACTGAAAAACATTAGGAGGTGAGGGTGGGGTGGGGGTGGGGGGAGGTTAAAATCCCTCATATGCAGCAGATATTTTAAGGGATGTAGTCATAATTAATCTTGTCTTCAGACTCCTAAAAATGAAGCTCAGTCAACAATATGAATCATGGAACCCTCTCATTGGTAAGCCCCCTTTCAAGGGTGTTAAATGTCTTGCTTGGCACTTTGTTTTATTTAGCTAACTTTTCAGCCTATTTTAACACGTGGAACTTCCTGAAACATGAGCCAGAGAGCCTACGAACCTAGCTCCATTTCGTTCTGGTCTGTCACTTTGGTGTTAGCATTTTCCTCACTCTTGTTTCCAGTTTGAGTTATGAAACCATTTCAGTTGAGTTTTAATAACCTCCCTGGCATGGCAAGCTCTACGAGAGCTGCCAAACTTAATACATTGACTCCCTGTGAAGAGGGCAGCAGTTTTGGCCGTGGGGGACGGGAGGTGGATTTTCTATAAACGCATCCGTTTTCCATTACAGCCCTTTCTGATTTGGTAGCAGACTGCCAGGTGCAGCTGGTTTCCTCTTCTATACACAATCACTTTTGACTTTGGTTTCTGAATTTCCTCGTCTCCTGACTCACCCGTGATCCTCTGACTAAATAAACTACCTCGTGATCGATCTTCCTGCCTGAGGAGTAGGTCCTGGGACTCAGCAGCTATGAGAGGGCTCACTTCGCCCTGCAGGACAGAACTCCGGCCAGTGACCTCCATGTGTGTTTGCGGAGGCTTTCGTGACCACCCTAGGGAAACAGCTGCTCTGGTGCAGAGAGGGCTACGTCTGTGGAATGAAAGCCGGATTCCATTCTACGTGTAGATTACCACCCGAGCCTCAGGCATGCTGCCGAAGGCGGCAAACTCTCTAAACCTGCACCGGTGAGAACTGCCTCACCCCCACCCCCTGGCCACTCCTATATCACAAAACAGCGGAGTCCCCACTGTTCAGTCTCTGAACAGGACCCCACTCTCAGTCTCGTCCTTTCCTCAGAATCTGTGTTATTTACTTAAGACACAGACACTTTCATCTCATTGAACAAAGGGCATGAAAACTTTCATTTTTAGTCAAGTGTTCGTTCAATGAACCATAGATTTCATCGGCCTGCTTACAACCTAGAGATGCCCTGCTTTGAGCCAACCAAATGCATACAATTCCACATTCATAAGCAAATAGAAAAGTTAAGGCAGTATACAATGACTTGCTTTACAAGAAGAGTGGCCAGAATAAATTGTAAATAGCTCTGCTCTATTAGGGCAATAAGACACCATCGTGTTTTATTCATGCAAGGTGAGCTGTTCTTAAGAAGAGTTAGTAGAAAAACAGATCAGGATAGAGGCAAACGGCTGCCCCAAACAGGTGTATAAATTGCTATTTGCAAATGTGGCCACCTATAATTGCCTTGGGAACCTCAGCTTAATTTCATTAAAGTTCCACTAGAGTCCTCTAGGGGAATTAAATGGTGGGGATTGGCAGGTAAAGTTTCCTTGGGTCGTAGCTATTTCCTGCCACTCGTGTGTGTTCGCGGCCTCTGGAAGCAGAGGCCTCAGAGCAAAAGTCTCAGAGATTGCAAACTTGGCTGTGGGGAGAGAAGGCAGACATCTAGTTATCTCATCACCTGGAGGTTCTCAGTCTTTATTTCTGCCATCGAATGTGGCAGATGATGCCTTCTGAGTGACTTAGTCCCATGGGCATAGACTGCAGGCTGCTGCATCCTTAAAATAGACCATGAGTGAGGTGCATTTCTGCAGGTGCTGGCTGAAACCCTACAGCTCTCCCCCCTGCTCAAGAAAGTGCCCGAGAACACAAGTGAACAAAAGAGGTATTACTGTAGGGGTAACTTGGAATGAACTCTCCGTGGTTTTAAGTTTATTACCTCAAACCTTTGGTAGCCTCTTGGGGCGTCTGGGTGGCTCAGTCAATTAAGTATCCAACTCTTGGTTTCAGCTTAGGGCATGATCTCACAGTTCATGAGTTCGAGCCCCGAATCAGACTCCACACGGACAGTGTGGAGCCTGCTTGGGATTCCCTCTCTCCCTCTCTCACCTTCCTTCCCCTGCTCACACATGGGCATGCTCTCTCTCTCTCTCTCTCTCTCTCTCTCAAAGTAAATAAACTTTAAATAAAAATAAAAACTTTGGTATCCTCTTGCTCTTTTCCTTAACAGTTTGCTGGTTATAAACCTCCCCCCGAGATATGCTTGTAAGGCTAAGGAGTAGAGGCCACGGAAGGCTTTTTCTGCCCTCTGACCATGCAGAGTTCCAATAGGCAGGGGCAACCTTCTGGACATTCCAGGTGCTTGCAAACTTCCTAAGGGCCGGAGCTATACAAGGGAGCCTGAGGGCAAGGCTTTAGCAGTACCAGAAAACACCCCTCTCCTGCTTTGGAGCCCAGAGCCTTTTAGCTCAGTTTCCCTTATGCAAATGGATGCCCATCACTCTGACCTTGCCAGTTTTTGTTTTGTTTTATCTTTTTTGTTGTTGTTGTTGCCGCCAATGGTGTTCAAAGCACAGGATTTTTCATATTTTTGAAATATCACAGGACCTTCTAATTAGCAATCTCTGGCCATGAGGATTTGCAGCTCGTTGTGTGTATCCGGAAATAGCTAGGCTTTTTTCAAGTTTTTAAAACCCAAAGTTTGGTTCAGAGACACAGGCTAAATTTATTTGTACCAAGTTAAATGAGCGTGAATTCTGTTGTAATTTTGAGAATTATTTCTAAATTTACTAAAAATATTTACCAAAACGATTTTGTTTTTCCTTATGGGAAAAAGAAAATATTAGAGCAACAAAAAGGGGCCTTACAGAATGAAGAATTTGCTGCTATTACAACTTTCTTCCCTCCCATCCCCCTTTCCCTGAGGCCACCTTCAGAATTCCAGTTATTTGAAGGAGAACTATTGTCAGCTGAAACAAAGGGAAAAGGAGAATGCCTTTGTTTTGCAGGGAGTATTCCCTGGAAGAAGAGTCCATGTGAGAACAGGAGTTTCCAAATCTGGCCCTCCAGAGTCCGTTGGAAGGGCAGTAAAAAGTAGGGAGCAAGAGGGGAGGTATTATAGACTGAATGTTTATGCTCACCCTCCCCCAAATTCATATGTTGAAGCCCTAACCCCCATTGTGATGGTATTTGGGGTGGAGCCTTTGGGAGTTAATTAGGATTTGTGGCCATCATGAGGGTGGAACCCCCACGATGGGATTAATATCCTTAAAAGAAGAGACCAGAGCCCTTTCTTTCTCTCCACCAGATCCAGGAAGCAGACAGATGGGTCAAAACCAGGAGGTGAGTTCTCACTAGAAGCTGAGTCTGCTGGCACCTTGCTCTTGGACTTCCTAGCCTCCAGAACAGTGAGAAATGAATGTTTATCGTTTAAACCGCCTATGGTAATGTGTTGTAGTAGCCCGAGCTAAGACGGGAGAGAAGGCTGAGTGGGTTCCAAATTCAGGTTCCTCCTTTCAACTAGAGAAGATCTACTTTCAGGAAATGAGAAGTTATGTCCTTTGATTCGAACTGTGTGTTGTGTCTCTGTAGATATTCTCCGGGTATATTATTTGATATCAATGCTCTGCTGTCATTTAGTGCCAAGTATAATTTAAAATTTGGGGGTAAAGGATTGTATTCTAAGAAATTGCCAAAATGTCCCATCTCCTAATATTACTGTTATTGCAGAGAAAGGAGCAAAGGCTGGATTAAAAAAAAAAAAATTACACGTAATAGAAAAAGATAATTCTGCCTTCTCCTCCTCCTTCTCTTTCCTCCTTCTTCTCTTCTTTCTCTCTCTCTTTTTTGTTTTTTTTTGTATGGGCAACTGCACTTGCTATTGTGAAATCAAATGATATATAGCTCCAGGAACTCTTCCAGAAAGAGCTACTCAGTAAGAGGAAATTCATCATGAGTGCATTCAGAAATGACAGCTCTGGTATGTTTTTTTGGATGATCTGATGCAAAGGATCATCCATAGCCATGAAAACTCAAGAACAGAGAACTCAATCAGTGTATTTAGAAATGGTAGTCCTCTCCTGCCAAAGAATCTCCCTGGACATGAATGGCATCTGTGACCTCCTTGACGTGAGCAACTACTTCATTTGATCAAACAAAACCCAAACTAACAGACCTGGGTGTCTGATTAGTACAGGCCATTCTATAACAGAACGGAAAGAGGTGTTTCTGTCAGTGATACCCATTAGTGTCTTTCGAGTCTATAAATAGTATAGCATGTAATCATAAACACAGATTATAATGGTATGCAGTATTATCATTTTGAAAAGAGGGAATCAGACTAGGGAACCCCCTTTTATACATTAGACATTGTTCAAAGCAAAATCTATCATGGTCTGGTTGCCTCAAAGTGCCCATAGTCTACTAACTGAGGAGATCTGGCTTTTATAATAAAAATGTACCTTGTAATATAAATCCTGTGCCCAGTAGTTTGTTGTTTCTGGTGATTATGAGAGACACCAGCAGTAAGAGGCTCAGAGATGGGGTGGTGGAAAGAACATGGGCATCAGGATTTGACATGCCCAGGTTGAAATTCCAACTCTTAACAGTCCCCTGGGCAAGTTGTGAAGCCACTTTGAGTCTTATTTTCTCCCTTCGTAAAATGAGAACAAAACTACCCATTTCACAAAGCCGGATGGGATGTGGAAGACATCTTACATAAACATCCCTTGCCTAACAGCAGACACTCACGTATATTGAGTTTCTTCTTGCCTTCTTTTCTCACAGACTGTTCAAGAAAGGATGTGCTAACCAGTGGTTAAGGAGGGAATCTTGAGGGATTCCGTTAGGTCTTCTTTTTGATGTTTTTCTGCGTGGTCCCAAATGCAAGGCCAATACCTGGAGAAATGCTGCAGGTAGGCCTCCCATCTTCAGATTCGGTTGAAGTGCATATGGCACCTGGGTGTCAACCTGCTTGGTGATAGCACTGCCCATGAGCAGTGATGAGACCCTTAGCTTAAGAAGCCTTTAGAAGGCTTTTGAGCTCCATTTCTTTGGGAGATGAAGTAGGGAAAAAAAATCGGTTTTCTTGCAAATTCTTGCAATCTGGCAAGCATCTTGAAAATTGATGGAAGCACTGAAATCGGCTTGGAATTATCAAGCCAAGTTACTCCGTTTTAAATATTAGGCTTCCTGATGAGATTTTGTTGGAGATTCCCATGGCCCCAAAGAGTTTGTAAACCACTGGCCTAGTACAAGAAAGCCATAGTCCGAGAATGAAGACCCCTGTACTAGACTGAGTTCTGTCACTCATTGGCTGTGGGACCCACTACTGTTGCACGTCCCTTTGCTCAGAGTTAGAATGGGGAGAAGATAATGTATTCAGGGCATGATAGGAGATTTTTTTTTTCAACGTTTTTTTTTTATTTATTTTTTATTTTTGGGACAGAGAGAGAGCATGAACGGGGGAGGGGCAGAGAGAGAGGGAGACACAGAATCGGAAACAGGCTCCAGGCTCCGAGCCATCAGCCCAGAGCCTGACGCGGGGCTCGAACTCACGGACCGTGAGATCGTGACCTGGCTGAAGTCGGAAGCTTAACCGACTGCGCCACCCAGGCGCCCCTAGGAGATTTTTTAAAGCCTAAAGCAGTACATACGTCGTAGAGATCGTCTTACCGCCCCAAGTTCACTTCATCCTCAGTAGAAGTTCTGCTGTTTAAATGATCCCAATATCATCATTGGCTTGATGAGGTCTCAAAACACAGCTGAAACTAATTAGTTCCGTGTGGAAGAAACAGAACATCTTTTCGTTTGCTTATGCTTTTTGAACATTAGGCGTGAAGAAGTCTCCAGTTCTTGAAGTCGAAGAAGACATTTATTTTTGCATCAATTTATTTCCCAGTCAATTCCAAAAGCTATTTTCATGGACCAAATCCCAAGAATAACTAGAAAAAAATGTCCCCCGATTCCAACTAATCAGTGTTTGCCGTGAGTTCATCAGTCAATCCAATTGAAGGGGATAACCACCTCTGTTTAATTAGAGAATGTGGGACACTATTTACACCTGCTTTTCTAACACACACAGTGTGTAAACATTAACCAAGACAGTCATTGCAAACTTAAACTGTGAAAACACAGATCTCAGTATCTTCACAAGAAATATTGGCCAGAGCAGTGTTTTATAACTAATCAGGATGCTTGTGAGCATTTATATGAGCATTGTGCAGTACCCATAAATATTTGACTACTTAATAAATGTAAATGTAGTATGAAATTAAGGAACACTGATTCAAAAGCGGACATTAATTGCCAATGGAAACTTAAGCGTAAGCTATTAACTTACCACAACGTCTGGGAGTCCTATTTAAATCCCAATAATCCAAAGAATTGTAACCTATTACACTCAATTTGGAAAAAGTAAATAGTGACCAACTTAATTTTATGCTTTTGTCTCACCAGATGCAATCGTAGCATGAGCTACCTTTCCTATTTTCGAAAACTGATGAGTAGAATACAGTTTTCAGCAGATTTCTATAGAAGCTGGATTTGGAGCTGAAAGAAGTCTGGGAAGTTTCAGTTATGTGTTTGTTATAAAGATGCAATTTGTGACATTTATAGTTTTATTGAAAGGAGGATTTGGTTCAGGAAAAAAATTTTCCACCTGTTAGGCTGAAGAATCCTAGTCGTGGGGGACTCTATAATGTGTTTCAGTCTTTGTTGGCAAGGGGAGGTACAGAGGAAAGAAAATCACTTTTCCCTCTGTCCTTCAGTCCCTATTTTCCCACTCCAGCTCCTAGAGTATGAGAAAGGGGTACTCTGCCCACCTGGGGGCCTCCTTAATGTTCTCATTCCAGAAGCAGTCGTTAATTTGATTGGCCAGGGTTTGAGATTTATCCGACCACATTCGCAGGGAGCAGGGCTGCAGACTCACCATTCTCCTGCTGTTCCACCTGTGATCGGAGTGGCTGGGTCATTAGCCTCGAAGTCCGCCCTGCAGGAGCAGGCCAAGTTCCTCTCTCCCTCTCCCTGTAGGACGCCTCACCACGTAGAATCCAAGATTCAGATTCAAGGTAGGAAACCTCACATTTGCCTTTAGCTCCAAGTCACATTTTCCTATCCAGTCTACCTGAAACCTTGCCTTTTTTAGTTTTCAGCTCCTTACCGAGATGAGCAAGTCGCTGTTTCATGTTCCATGTGTCTAGTTATCACTGTTGGCTCTGTCAGAACCTGAGTGGGGAAGAGGCAGGTAATAGGGAGTGTTCTGGGGAGAAGGGACATAGAGGTACTTAGACGTCTTCTTTAGTTCAGAGGAAAGAATGTAGACAGACAACAAGACCAAAGCATGCCAAGGGACGTCCTGGAAGGATGTTTTGTCTTCCTGCATCCCATCTCTCCTGCTCTAGCCACCTGCTGTTGTGTGTATGAACACTTTCTGGAGGTGACGATGGACAGACTCAGAGCTGCCTCTAGTGCCTGAACTATCACATGCTCAGAGACCAAAACAAGTGACCAGGGAATGACTAGCTGGGGAAGATTAATTGAATGCAGTGTGTTGTTTTTTAAGTTAGCATTTCGGATTTGATGTGTAACTGTACATTCATATGTGGGAAACAGAGAAAAGCCTAAAACGGGAAACCGATATCTGCCTCCTACCAACCAGGCACGGTGGTTTCCACTTCTGTTTCTGAGCCCCCTTTGGCCACCTCCAAGCCATTGGCTGCCCCACCTGGTTCTGCTTAGACTCAGGGGCTGGTTGCAGTACAGGTGTTAAAGACCTCATTAGCACAGTTTTGCTACTCACTTGGAGAACTAAATACTCTCCAGTGACTCTTAAGTTTTCCCAGCACAAGCCCCGTCTCCAGCTGGTGAGTTCAGAGTTTTAGAAGTTAGTGCGTCTCCGGTGCTTTCCTCTTGAGCCATTCTGATTTGTCTTTCAAAAAAGGCGTATATGAGTGCACTGTGCTAGGCCCAGCTGTTCCTGATTTCCTCGCTCCAGCTGACTTCCACACAGCATATTACCTCTTTTGTTGTTTTTGTGGAGCAGGGAGTTACTATCATTCTTTACTCTTTCTCCCACTGAAGGTAGAAAGAAAACAAGAAGCAATGGGTTAAGCCCATTCCTTCATAACTTACCCTAAATTGTCCAAGATCAGGTGCCCACAGGATAGAGAGTTGTTCAATTTCATGCGTCCTATTGCTGGCTGAAATGTTAGTAGAGGACACTTGCTTTCTAATTGTTGAATAGCAGGACCTAGAAAAGCCAGAATCCCAGGCATGGCTTTGGGCCCAACGAGTTCCAACCTGTATGTGCCCACAGGTGTGGCAACAATGTTTCAAAAACTCAGGACAAGGTCTGAATAGCTCAGCTCAAGTAACAGAGAAAAGGAGTAATTTCCCCCCCTCCCCAATGTGTTTTCTTCCAACATTTTCAGCAATAAATCACATTAAATTACATAGTTTCTTTCTGACCATTCCTTTTCTGTTTCTTCTCTGCCTCCTCCTTGTCCTCCTGAAGGGTCGGCATCTCCAAGGTTCTATTTTTGGTTCTTTGGCTTTCTCTTTTTCACACTCCCTTTCAGGCAGGGCCTTTCTGGCTTCCCTAGGCTTTAGTTGCTCTGCTAAAGATTCCTAGACCGTCCCTGAACTTGCCCAAAATGTAATCTAGCAAGTCTAGTAAGAGTGTATTTCACCTCCCAGAGCTACATTGCTGTGTGCCTCTGGGAAAGGTTTTCAGTCTCTGAGCCTCCACTCCCTTATACAGAAAGTAGGAGTGATGCACGAGACAGTACCTGAAGGCATTTAAGTATAAGCAAAGGTGTGCTGGCCAAATAGTATCTTAGGAATGTTTTTTTTTTAATTAGAAAATGCTTTATTTTGTTTTGATTAAAATCAATTTAAGTCTCCTTTATGTTTTGAAAAAAATATGCACATGTAAAAATTTTAAATGTACAGTGAGGTCTCTCTTAACTTTTATCCTTTGGCCACCCTTCGAGAAGCAACCACTTTTTCGTTCCTCAAGTTTTCTAGCTGCCAAGATATTTCCTTGTATGGATATACAACAATTTATTATTCATTAACTTCTGAATTTCAGGTTAATTTCAATTTTATGATTAAAATTAATGGTGAACATGTTCGAATATAACTGCCGATAAATTCCTAGAATTGATCTTGATGCGTCAAAGGATATACAGTATGCATATTTTGTGGGGTTTTTTTTTTTTTTTTGAACTAGAAATCACATATGGTGAAATTAACAAAGTTCCCTCCTGCCTAGTGCTATGTGGGAGCCAGTTTGTAGCAGTTTGTGAAAGTGGATTGTTAGGTTGTTAAACTTTAAGGGATTTTCTAATCCAGTTGTTAAAAGCAGTCATCATTTAAATTACATAAACCTAGAATTCCATACAATATATTTTTAAAAAGGTAATAAGTGCTAACTCCCTGCTTTCTAATTACTTTAAGCTGCTCTATTATCTATGGTTGTAAAATCGTTTCTCACTGTAGTATCTGTGTAGTAGGAATGCTGTGTGATATTGAGCTATTGCCTATCTCCTCCCAACATTATGTTCAGTATCCTCTCATCCGTAGTTTAAAATTGGCCATGGAAGGGGGGCACTTGGGGGACTCAGTCGGTTAAGCATCGGACTCTTGGTTTCGATTCAGGTCATGATCTCACGGTTCGGTTCACAAGTTTGAGCCTCATATCAGGCTCCCCGCTGACAGTGCAGAGCCTGCTTGGAATTCTATCTCCCTCTCTCTCTGTCCCTCCCCTGCTTTCTCCTTCTCTCTCAAAATAAATAAATAAGCTTAAAAAAATTGGCCATGGTGGGAATATTTATACTAGGGTTAATGAAAAGTGCTACAAATCAGAATGTTTTTATTAAGAGAGTTTGTTGTTAAACATTTACCAGGGTACTGTTATTATACTTCTTCAGAGTCCGTCCTTTCTCCTACCCCCAACACCTGGCAATGATGGATCTGTTTTCTGCTCCTATGGTATTGCTCCCCCCCCCCCCCCCCGCCTTTTTATAAAAGAAATACAAAATGTAGCCTTTTGAGTTTAGCTGCTTTTAACATACGGATTTGAGGTTCATCTGTGACGTCAAATTTCCATAGTTTTTCCCTTTTATTGCTTAATAACATTCTATTCTATGGATGGATATACCACAGTTTATTCATTTACCTGTTGTTTGACATTTGAGTTGTTTCCAGTTCAGGGTGATTATGAATAAAGCCATTATAAATATTAACATGCAATTTTTTATGTGAAAATTAGTTTTGTTTGGGTAAAAGTAGGCTTGAGATTATTGGTTCATACGATAAGTGTATGCTTTACTTTATATATATATACGCGTATATATACGCGTGTATATATACATATATATACGCGTATATATATGTATATATACATATATATACGCGTATATACATATACATATACATATATACGTATATATACGTGTGTATATATATATACGTATATATATATATGTACATATATATATATATATATATATATAAGTGTCCAACTGTTTTCCAAAGTGGCTGTACCGTTTTGCAATCTGACGGTAATGTGTAAGATTTCTAGTTGCTTTGTATAATTACTAACTTTCACTTTGGTCAGTTCCTAAGTGTTAGACATTCTAATAGGTGCGTAGCGGCATCTCGTTTTTGCCACAGGAGTGTTGGTCTGCTATAACCTATTACCTGGTTCTTAAAGGCGGAATTTTCTTCCTTAGTTTTTGAAGAATATTTTCACAAAAAGCATAATTAATAAATTGGCTGTTTATTTTCATTAAGAACTTTGATGATATTCTTTTGGATTTTGCTTTCAATTTTTCCACTGACAAGTCAACAGTCTTATGATTGCTCCTTTGAGGATAATACGTCATCGTTTCTGTATCTATTTAAGAGTTTGTTTTTGCCATCAGTTTTCATGTGATGTGCTTATGTGTGATTTTTGTGTATTTATATCGTTTCGGATTCGTTGAACTTTTTGCATCAAAAAAAAAAAATTTCACAGCCGCTATCTCTTCCATTATCACTTCTTCCAAAATCTTTTTTTCCACTTATCAGATTCTAATTACCTGAATTTTGGAAAGGTTAACCTCATATTAGGTTCCTTCATCAATTTTATTACTACTGTCTCGACTCCTGCATCTAAATATTTTGTTCTGTTTTTCACTGTTTTGACTCTACTGTTAAACCTATCTACTGATGTCTTAATTACAGTTATTTTTAATTATCTCTATTTTCATATTTGTTGTAATCACCATTCCTTCTGAAATTCTCCCCCTTGTTATTTAATTTCTCAAATATATTAACCATGCTTATTAAAAGTCTGACAATTCCAGACCTGGACTTTATAATAACTACTGTATGCATGGATCTATTTATCTAGTCTGATATTTTTCTTGGTTTTCAGTCAAGATTCGTATTTTCTGTAGGTTTTGTTAGTTTTGGTTGAGTGTTGAACCTTGTGTATGGGAAACTGTGGAGCTAACTTAAGTCTCTTGTAATATAATGTTCTCTATCACCAGAGAGAATTTACTTTTGCTTTTGAAAGGCAACTAGACTGGAATAAGACCACCTTAATCCAACCAGGGAATGAGATAATCAAATCTAGGCTTCAATTTTTATGAAGTCTGGTTTGCTTCCAGGCCACACTTACTCCTAGTGTATAAATAAATTTTGGGGGTCCCAAATGAAATCCAGGTCCACTACACCTTGGTGGGCTTTGAACTCCAATTTTCACCACCCTCTGTCCCCAGTCCTCTGAAACGACTGGGAATGATCCTGCTTCTCAATCTCTCAGGCACTGATCTTGAAACTGGCAGTCAGTTGTCCCACATGCCGGATCACCCCTCTTGGCTTTCCCCTTCTTGATCTTAGCCCTCCAAATTCTGACACTTTCAGTAGCTCTCAGATGCTGAAACAAATTTTTAAAATGTATGTTTTCTAATTTTCTGTTTTCTCAGCAGAAGGGTGGGCCCCAAAGAGTCCAGATATTTTTGGCTATAGCACTCCATTAGTAGACCTAAAAACTTGCCAGGTGATTCTAACGGGTAGCTGCAGGAACAAACCCCATACATATGGCATAAAGGGCATGCAGGAGTCTTCATGTGTGGATTCCTTCAAATTGTGTAGCCCAGTGTCCTACCACAGTCCTTTCTGCACCCGTTGGTCCCCGTGCCCTTATGCCTTCCAGCTCGATGGAGCTACTTATGGTCTCGAATGTGCCAGACCACTGTGCTCTCTCTAATCTTCAACGCTTTGCTTCCGCCACACTTCTCTGCCTGGCCCACTCCTTTATTCACACTTTATATGACTTTTTAAATGTTACCTCTTCGTTTACTACCCTTAACTTTCCATCAGTTTGTGAGGCAGCTTTCCCAGCTTACCAGGAGCTGTGTGCGGGGTAAGACTAGGTCCTCTGAGCTATTCTGTCAGTCTGGAGTTCCATTTATTTCCTTCAAGATGCCTCTCATTGCCCCCTCTTCTGTTCTGCCACCACCCAATACCCAGTTATTAAGGCTGTGAGCTCCTTGAAGGAAGGAACTGACACAGGTGCTTGAATCGTAATTATTGAGTTGAATCAAATAAAACCTATTTTTCAAACCTCATAAAAGTTCATGAAAATATGACTGCCTCAGAAATCTGTAGGCTGGGGATGCCTGGATGGCTCAGTAGGTTAAGCATCCAACTTCGGCTCAGGTCATGGTCTCACAGTTGGGGGGTTTGAGCCCCCGCACGGGGCTCTGTGTGGACAGCTCAGAGCCTGGAGCCTGCTTTGGATTCTGTGTCTCCTTTTCTCTCTGTCCCTCCCTTGCTCACGCTCTGTCTCTCTCTCTCAAAAATAAATTAATGTTAAAATAAAAAAAAAGAAATCTGTAGGCTGTATCTAACCAGTCTTGGTTAAATTCAGTTCACATCTACCTGAACTATTACAGAGAAAAATTATATCTTTTTCCACTATATATAAAAATGGTGTTCAATTCTTAGTCTTTTGATTGTTTACTCTGTGTTAGCTTTCTTGGAGATATCCTAACATTCCAACTTTATTTTGTGCTTGCTCTGTGCCAGACATTATGCTATCTTTTTTCATGCATTTTCCCATTTAATCCTCACAATAATTCTATGTGGTAGATGCTGTTATTATTAAGGCCAGGAGGTTAAGAAATCTTACCGAGATCATGTATCTGGTGAGTGGCTGGGCCAGGACACAAATCAAGATATATCTGACCATAAAACCCATGCTTGTACAACATTATACTAAACACTGGTAGGGAAAGCACAGTTTCACGGTCCCTGCTTGGGCTCAGACCTCAGTTCCATCACTAATTAACAGTGTATCATAGGACAAACCACTTAAGTTTCAGATCCTTGATTTTCTTATCTAAAATAACTAAGTTCACTACCCCCCTGGAAAATTCTAGGGAAAGGGTGTGGCATGATGTCAGGTGTGCTATAGATACTCAATAAATTGGAGACACACACACACACACACACACACACACACGTTTTGTCCACGTTTTTTCTTTTATTGTTGACTTTCTTATACCGTTATCTGACTATATCTACTTCAGTTATTTGTCCATTCTTTTCCTATACTCTAGGTTAACCTGGCATGGTTTTAACTAACTTCATATGAATTAATTGCTTACCAGTAGTGACATATTTATTATCAATTGCACAATTGCTTTATGTAGTTCTAGTAAAACATTACTTCAAGTGTAAAATATGTCTAGTTAAGAACAAATTACCCAGGATAATAAACAAACTTGACACAAGCCATTATTTACGGAGCTTAAAGCTGTATTTGTTGAAAGCCTTAAGTCATTTCATTTTTGCTGAAAACTCATATTTAAGTAATTGTGTAATATGGTCGTTCGTTACTGTCAAGCTATACTTTCCTCTGCCTTTGCAACAAAGAACACAGCCCAGCATTTAGTGCATATTCTATAGAATTATTTCTCATTGGGGAAAAAAAGCCAGATTTCTAAGAATCCTGGATGAAAGGAAAAAGTAATGGATTAGCACTGCTAATATATTAAGCATGAACTGGTTATAAAGCGGTCATATTTCAGCACATTTGCTTTTAGTCTGTCCATCTAGGTTTATCTCATCACCTTGATTTAAAAGCAAACAAAAAAAGAGAACACACTGCTGTTAGTTCCCTTGGGTAGTTTGAATATCGCTTTGTTTAACAACTACTTTCTGTGCATCCAATTGATACACCCATACAGGGGGCCCATCTGTGATACCGAAGTATGTAAGGACACCTGTAGCTCATTTGTGAGACTGGCCAGAGAGGGCTATGGCAAAGGGCTTGGTTTCCTAAGCTTTTCTGATAAGAATCCTCTTAGGCACTGGTTAAATGCACAGTTTCCCGGACCTTGCTTCTAGAGATTCTGATTCGACGTGCCTCGGCGTTCAGAGATCTAACAAAAAGACCGGGTAACTTTTCAAACTTCTCCTCAGGTACATTTGGAAAATACTGTTAAAAAGATTGTATGCCTTTTAAAAATACTACCTTTTTAAGAAAATGAATGCAGTTTATCCTCTTGTGTTCCCATATGTACACAAGACTCTGCAGGCTCTAACTTCAAATGAGTGCGTCTCCATAAATCGGCTTCTCTACAAAGCATGCTAAGTTAAGTTTATCCTAGGCCACTGGAGAAAAGAGGTAGATTTATACAAAGGACTTTGGAAAAGGGAAGGGAAGTAGGAGCTCACCTTGGGCCCAAACCCTCATAAACCATTTTCTGGGAGGCTTTAGCACTGGAATGGCTCAGCGTTAGGTCTAAACAAAACCCACTTATCTGCCCAACAACAGTTGCTACATTTTAAAGCAGAAGAGCCTTCTGTTTTCTCTATGTTATGATGACTCTTGCTACCCTGACTCCAACTGGCTGAACCAGAGATCAATGGGGAAGCCAAGAGTTAACACTTGAAAAGCCAGCTGCCTTTGCAAAGTCTTGGTTAGAAATTTTGTCCAATGATAACAGTTCCTCTTGGATGGAGGTATACCACCAGTCCAGTGCAAACCCCCTCTGGGCAAGAGTAAATGCTAAGGTACCAAGATAAGGCAATATTTTCAAGTTTAGACAGCATATTGAATGACACTGGCCAACTGTCATTGTTTCCTATAGCACTGAGGCCTCCTGAGTGACTGTGGCCAAGGAGGTGCCTTGCTTATTACATCATAATTTTATGAAATCTTGAAATAGAGGCTTTTCCCCAAAGAAATCTGTCCAAGTAATATAAGCACACACTCTCTAAAACTGGGCACTGACCTCATGTCAATCAACAATCATGAGAGAGCTGTGGGCCCTGGGAAGTACAGCATATAGCATAAATTAGCAACTTTGCCATTAATCCAGAAGCCTGACTCTATAGGTGAAGGTTTATATAATTTTCAATTTATATAATGATCATGGCTGGCATCACGGCACCATCTAATCTGAACAGTGGCTGGCCATGAAATAGCAACTTTGTCCAGTGTTCTTAGTTGAGAAAACAGAATCTACTCTCACTAGTTGAAGTGGGAAAGGGTTTGTTTGTTTGTTTGTTTGTTTGTTTTAGTGGTGCTGAAAATTCACCTGATCATTGTGAGGGCTAAGAAGAAAATGGACGCTGATGTCTGTTTTCAGAATCTATCTCAAAACAATGCTGCAGAGCTGGATAATCAAAGGAGCTGCCACTTCTGACATGATCAAAACCAAAGAGTCCGGAAACAGTTGCTATAGCCCCTGGCCTCCACAATGTCATGCCCTCACCATGGTCCATGCAAGCAAAATAGATGCTTTGTGATTTAATCTCTGTCCTCACATGTAGTGAATACTGTAGTGGGTTGCTCAAACTCCTCTCAGGTCCAAGGCACCATCCTGAAGCAATGTCTCCCAGATGCCAGGAGTGGTGGCTACAACTCACTCCTGGGAATTTCCCCTGGCCACAGGAAGATGCCTAGCTCAAAGTATCCATTTCACACCTTTGACTTCTTGCTGCTGGGTTACAAAGACATGGCCTGCTTGCCTTTCTGAGGGACAACTCTGGAGAGTCATCCTAGCTACAGAACCTCTCATGGAATTAGCTGAAACCTTTGTTGCTTTTGTATCTCAGTTTAGCTGCTCCTTCTCATCAGAAGCAAGGAGGTGCAATTATTTTAATGATCAACGAGGTCAGAGTGGCAGCCAGGGGACCTGACATTCAAAAGCTATGGAGATGATGGATAGAATATGGCATTCATAGGAGCAAGAGAGAAGAGGAGCCAAAAAAGGGTATTGCCCAATCTATACAATCAAAAGAAATCAAGAGTGGATGGTTAGGGGACCAAGGGCAGCAATCTCAATAGGTAGACATGACCCCTTGGTCAGTTCCTAGACTTTAACTGATTCTTAGATATGGAACCCATTGGCTGAAGGAGAAGCTGGGTTACCAGAAAGGATTCCACAACACCATCATAAGTATATATAGTAATGATTCCCCCCATCCCACCCCTCCCTCAAAAAGGCCTACAGCCACTTACTTGGGTAACTGTATCCTGGAGAAAGGCAGACACTGAGACATTTTGAGGACTAGTGAACATGGACTCCAAGTTGACTTTGGCAGCTGGGGACCTGAAGCTATATGGCCCCTCTGTTAGATACAGGAACTAGGGAGTAAATGAAGTTCTGACCCAGGTCTGGGTCACCGTGGATCACTGGGTCCACAGACCCACCCACAGTTGACTTCAATGGTCCCTGAGGGGATATTTTGAATGGACATACCTAATAATTGACAAATCTTCCACACTGGTTTCTTGGCCTATGAGGTTAGAGTTATCACAGGGGAAAATGGCAAATGGAAGCCTATGAAACTGCTTTCCTCTTCCTGCCAAGATTGTAAACAAAAAATTTCACATCCTGGGGCCAGCAGCAGAGATAAATGCCAAGACAAATACATTGGAGGCTTTGGTGAGTTTGTAAGTTCCAGAGGATCAGAGATAAGTTATGAAATTCAGAGACTCCCGTATCAGTACAGTTTTTAGGGGTCTGGGGCATGCCAGGGCATCTATCCCAAGAGAAAGGATAAGTTAGTACATTATGTACTTCCCGTTGCTAAGAAGGAAGCACACCTCTTTGGGTTTTGGGTGCAGCAAATTCCACACTTGGGAATACTTCTCAAATCCGTTTGTTGGATGACAATGAAGCCTGCCTGCTGGGGGAGGTAAACGTGGAGTGGAAAAGGCAGAACAGTAAAAGTCTGTGCAGCAAGACCAGGCTTCTATACAAACAGCCTAGCTACATGGGCAATACCAGGGTGCTAGTGGAGGAAACAGATGCCCAAACAGTTTAGGGCAGTTTTATCCCTATAGGGGAATCATAACATAGCACCTAGCAAGGTAGTAAATATCTGCATCTGAAAACTATATTCCATTTGAAACATAGTCCCTAGTATGTCACTGGACCATGACCATGGGACATCAAGTGGCCATTTGGTCACAGCTGCCTATCAGAACCCTCAAGTCATATGGTTGGTGGCCAGCATCAATCTGTTGTAAGATGGCAGTGATACGTCTGGGACTGGCACAGATTAGCTTCTTGGCAGGTGACGCCAATTCCCGTGTCATCCACCACTCTTGCACTGGTGTCTCTCGGTGCACACGTGTGGTCACATGGTGAGTCCTTTATTGCCAGCTGATGGAGGGAAAAGGCTAAGCCTCATTCACAGATGAGACGCTGTCGTCTAGGACACAACTCCACCAGTATTATATGGTGCTGTGACCCCAACAGGCAGAATGCATCGCGTAGGAACTATGGGGTAGAAGTAGGGGTGACCAGATTACCGCACTCCCGGTGAGCCACTTGGGGGAATTTGGACATTCCATCCCTGACCAGTAGTCTCTTGGGCGCATCATGCCAGAAGACCAGCATTCAAGGATATGAGTCATCGTATGGGAATAATTGGCCTTGATCACCAGATGGAGATAGAAAGCTATTCAAGCAAAAAAAAAAAAAAAAAAAAAAAAAAAAAAAAAAGCAACAAACTACATTTCTGGCATTCTGGTAATTGACCAAACTTGGCATCTTTTGGTATGACCCTGTGCAATATTGATGATAAATTGATAAGTGTGATAGCTCTGGCCTGAAAAAAGTATGCTGACCAAGGATTCAGACTTTCTTGGATGAGGCTTTGGTCACCCCGCCAGTGAATCACCTAGACTAGAAGAGGTAGTAGCTAAGAGTGAAAGGAATCTAGAGTGAGCAGTAGAGAAGGGAGACTGCATCTGTTATGGCCTTAAAATGAACCACGTCAAGAGGGACCAATAGTGCGTGTGATCAACCTCTTTTATAAATTTGCTCAGGAAATGAGGCCCACTAGAATCCTGGAGACGCTGATGGGGTAAATATGGGATAAGCAAGTGGGTCTGAGCAGCAGAGGGGGTGCTCCACAGTGGGCCTTGGGGATCTTTGGCAGGCTATCTACATTGCACCTTCAAGATCCAGGCACTCATTCTCCCAGCTTCCAGGAGAGTTGACTGCTGGTGGTTCTGCCCATCTTTGTCCAAGGTATGGCTTGTCCCAGGGTGCAGCCCGCACACAGTGACCCATAGATGCACGATAAAATATACTGGTCCCATCTGCCTCCACTGGGGACACCTCTGAATAGCCTTCCCAGCACAGAGCACGCTGTGGTGTTGGTTGAAGTCTCTTTTGCAACTACATCGCAGTTCAACTTTTTCCAACTCTGTCATCCTGCTTCCTTCTTTTCCTTCCAGGTGTTGTACTTGTTGTACTTGAAACACTCCCTAATAAATCTACTGTATGCAAACCTTTGCCTAAGAATGTGTTTTCAGGGAACCCAATGTGAGATGCCATGTAACTTGACTTTAAGTCTCATATGATGCATCTGATTATTGCAATTTATATCATGCATAAAATGCCAACTTTAAGGGATCTGGGAAATGTGGTGGTTAGCCTTGCAAACTGAATTAGAGGAAAGCATGTGTGAGGGGGTTAGACTGTGTGCGAAGGGAGTGTATCCACAGTATCCACCATGCCAACCCATAAAGATACATCTAAGAAACCCATCTGGCCTGCCGATCTGTTTTCAAAATTAGGAAGTGGTGGCTGATAATTAGTATTTTTTGGAACAGGGAGATTCTACCTCAAAGTCTTTGTTCCCCTAATTGTCAGCACAGAGTGGTTTCTCTTTTGGACCTAATAGCTGCCAACAGGCCAAGTAGCAAATTGCTTAAATATGCATCTGGAATGGATCTCTATCATGTGCACTTGAGGGCTTTATGAAGGACGCTGATGTTCATTGATGATTTACTTTGTGCCAGACATGGCGTGAGGTGATTTCCTGATGGATTCAGGAATGGTGACTTAATGTTTTGGGGTATTACCATCTAGAAAACTGGAAGCAGAAACTCGGGAGTTATTTTGGTGTTTTGTTTTGGCCCATGTTTGCACTTTGAACTTCCCTCTGACTCCTAAGCACATTACCTTTCCATAATACTGTGATGTCTGTTGAAAAGTAGAAAGCAAGTCCTCCTTTTCAACCAGAGTCTAACTGAGTTCCTTTCTCCATGAAACTGATGAAACTAAAGGTCCCAGTTTGGGAGGGTGATGAAACATCTCCCCAAAAGATGTTTCCGTAACGTGTGGTCTCACTGTCATGGAGTGTATCCTGGACAGCAGTCCATCCCTTGTGCCACTGGCCACGATGGGAATCAGTCCAGATGTCCTGGGAGGCCGGACACAGCTCCAACACCATCCCCATGAGAACAGCTTGGATGTCGGGCGTGCTGACAGCAGGGCAGAGGGGGGGTATCTGTGTCTTAGAAGCAGTGCAGAGTCATTTCAGTTTTCTATGGGAGAGATGAACTTAAAGCCAACACATGCAGCTGCACTGTCTCAAGCAACTTCATCATGCCAAAGGAAAAGAGGTCAAAACCTCCGTTGGCAAATTAGAAAGCAATTTGAACCTTGTCAATTACTTACCTGAACACATGGTAAGAATTTTTCCCATCTCTTCTTGATCTGGTCTGAGAATTGCATTTATAGGACAGGAACCAACATTTACTGGGTACCTACTATGTACTGGGCACTGAGTGAGGCTGCTCTATGAATTCTGTCAGTAACATTGGGAGTTGGGGGACTGATATCCAGCAATTATGGGTAAGGGGATTGGGATGTGGCGAAGTGTAGTAAATTACCCAACATCTGCGCTCTGAGGAATATCAGGCTGGAATTTGAATCCCATCTAGTTGTCCTGAAGCCCACGCTTTGTCTAATACACTAGAAGGAAAGGCAACACAAGGTGAGTATTGCTGAGCTAGTGGCATCTATGCACCTGGAACTTCCTCAGAACTGAAATGGCATTTGCTGTGTCTACGTTAGGAATCAGAGCTGGTTTTGCAACTTCTCTCTGGAAGGGATGTGTTCACAGATGGTCTATAGATTTCTCAGCCAAGAGTTCTTAAATGTTACGTGAACATACTCTCCTGAGAAAACCACCGAGCACACTGGGTCTCGTGCCTTAGATGACACGGACACCTGCACACACACACACACACACACACACACACACACACGCTCACACTCCGCCCTCCTCGCACTCACACAGATGCACGTTTTCTCCCATTCTCTCTCACGCGCTCCCTCTCACAACACACCTGTTACTGCCTCTCAACAAAGGCAGTTTTGTACTGTGAAAGCACCAATTCAGAAGGAAAACATAAACCATATGGAGGGAATGGCAGAAGGGAAGTTCTTAAGCAAATAAATAACATAACTTGTCTCATGAATTTTCCCATTTTCCCTTGGGGTGAAAATGAAGTAAAGGGAACCAGTGCCCACCTGCCCCGGCATTCTTGCCAATTGCAGTTTGTTTCCAGTTTTAATGCAGAAAAGGAGCCCTTTCCTAGGACTATCCCCTCAGTGACAGAGGCAGGCTGAGCCTAGAAATGTCGGTTGCTAGAGAAACGGAAAATGATGCAACAGATTCCAGAATATTGAAGCAAATGAGGCTATCCCGATGCTGAGATTAACTCCAAGTCCCAGATAACAGAGAGAAGTGATAAATTTGGTACCAGTTCATATAATTTTCCAATTATAGTCCTAGCTGAACCAAGGGATCTGTAAATGTACAACAGATCAATAGACTATCTTTTAAAAACTGTTCTATGGAGTAGAAAACAACATAAGTCCTACAGCAAGTTTTCTAATTGTCTTTCACAAAAAAGTCCTCAAAAATCCACGAGCTTGATGTGAGACACTCAACTCAAAATTGAAGAGTTACAGGGTTTTACTTCCATTGTCTTCTGTCCATCCTTCTCCTAGACAGGGGAGAAACCTTAACATAATAAATACAGGAAGAGAAAGTGGCCAATGAAAAATTGAGAACCATGGGGTTGCTGGAAGTGAGTTTTTTAACAGTTCATTTTCCCAGCTCTCTTCTTCTACAAAGAAAGATACAAGTAGCCCAAAAGGCCTGCCCAAGATGGCTCTGCAGGATCAACAGCCGGCAAAGGAGGAGCAGAGGGTTCTGCCCCCACGTCCAGTATATCTTTCACCATATTACCCTGCCCAGAGGGAAATGTTGAAGAGGTTGGGTAAAAGGGAAGACTGGAACTTTCCCCACAGGAGTATTCTATCAATATAAGACAACACTGAAAACAATTGTCAAGTTGACACCACCTGCATTTCCCGGGATTCATGTAGTTGTGACTGTTTTGGAACACATTTGGAAAAATATTAATTCATTCCCACCAGTGCTCCATAACTGATTAGATGGTGCAGAATTTTGCATTGCATGGCTCCTGACCCATTTCCAGGGAGTGTCCTGGGCACCGAGAGGGCTGGAAGCCAACGCTTAGTATTTCTGTCTCTAATTACATTTGTAAGGTCCATGAACATCTCATTTTCTAATTGCATTTCTCACAAAACAAGCCAACATCTGCCTTTTGTTATTTCTAATCCTCATTGTCTTTGAAATACTCATAGTACATTTTGGGTAAAACCGCCTTTACAAAAACTGCCTGGCAGAGGCTGGGCATAGTCATGCTGTTGGCAGAAGGCTCACCCCGTCCCTCTCCCCTTGTCACCAAGATACCCACGGGTTTATAAGCACCCAAGAGGCAGGATGCTTCCTGAGGCTACGTGTAAGGTTTGCCCAAAAGACCTTTGGGAATGATGAAAAAGAAAGCGTGAACCAGGCAGTTTATGGTGAGGAGATCTTAAAGGGTTAGGTGGGGACCAAGGCGAGAGCCTCTTCCCCTTTCCTTTTCACACACGGCCAACGTTGTGACTCTCTCTCTGCCTTTCGTGTATCATAGGGGGACTCTAAGAAGAGAGAAAAGATAAGCTATGTTTTGGTGTAGGGCAGAAACAGAAAAGTAAATCTCAAGTCTCTCAAAGATGATTTGGAATAAGTTCTCCCTCATCCCACTGCTCCAAGAGAGACAGAAGAGGATGCTTGGGCAAGTAGGGAGGGTTCATTCCGCTTTGGTCTCACAGAGAAGGAAGAGAGACTTAGTAGATGAGAGGAGGGCTTCATGTTATGACTCTTCACCAAGAGTTTGGTGACCCTAAGATGGAACATGAAGGTCTTTCGGGTTGTGTTTTTAATCTATTTACTCAAATGAATCCACATTCCTTTGAAACCAGTGAGTCACTGGGAAACTGAAGCTTGGGGTACAGCTGACATAAGCAATGAAACCCCATGCACGAGGAGTTGTATAAAGTTCCTTCTTAAAAGCTTTTATTTTATTATTGTTATTTATTTGAGAGAGAGTACATGTGCATGTGGAGGAGCAGAGAGGGGGAGGAGAGAGAGAGAGAGAATATGAGAATCTTAATCAGGCCTCACATTCCACATGGAGCATGATGCAGGGCTCAATCATGACCTGAGCTGAAATTAAGAGTCAGACGCTCAATTGACTGAAACACTCAGGAGACCTCCTTCTTAAAAGTTTTATTGCTACTGCACAAATCCAATCTAACTCCAGGCACTTGGGGATATGGAACACCCATAATAGGACATGAAATCAAATTGCGAGTTCAAATATTAGAATTAAAACTCTGTTGATATCTAACTGGATGAACTTCAAGGGATCTGAGCTCTCTGAGCCTCAGTTTCCTCAACCATAAATTAGAATTCATGAGATTTTAGTTTGGGATCAAATAATGTTAGATGAAGTGTGCTTAATAACTGAAAGGCAGTTCTGGGGAGAGGAGTTCAGCATCAATGCTACTCCTCAGAGATGTGTTCTCTCCCAGGAAAAAAAACAAGGAGTCCTTGCATTGATTTGTAAAATTTTATGAAACATGACCTCATTGTGAAATCTTGAACAAACAGAAGCTTTTCCACTCTTTTAATTGAAAACATTGCTAAAATGTTCACTTGGCTCACTTTCTTGCCTTATTAAGTAGCACATAAAGGAAGAACAAAGTCTGGCTTTCAGCACCTTCAGAAGCCCCAGCATCACCAACCAGAAGTAGAAACGGGAATGTGCAATGGGGATTTCACTGGGAAGGAAGCAGAAAAGAAACTGAGGCCCAGGGAGGTCAGGGCATATCCTCCAGTTCACCAGAGTGTCCACAATGTAACCCATGGGATGGCAATTCCAGATTTGCTCTGGTCTGAGCCTCTGGAGTGTTTCTTGACTGCATTCCCTCCACCCTCCACCCTCCACAATGAGCTCCATCAGCAAATCCTGTGGGCTTCACCATCCTATTATCCAAGAACCCCCTGCTCTTCACACGTCATTGCGACCACTCCAGTCCAAGCTGCCATCATTTCTCCACAGATCATTTCAGAAGCCTTCTTGCTTCTGCACCCATCTCAACATGGCGTCCAGAAGAATCCTCTTAAAGTATGTCAGACCATGTTGTTCCTCTGTTCCAACTCACCAGTGGCTTTCCACTTTACCTGGAATAGAAGCCAAAGTCCTTATGGTCCATAGGCTCCTACATATTGTGGCTCCCCATTTTCTCTATCTCATCACAATCTTCTTTTACTTTTTCCTGACCTTGTCATTGTTCCTTAAACATACCAGGTACTCTATTGCCTCAGGGCCTTTGCACTTGCTGTTATAATTCTTGGAATGCTCTTCCCTCAGACATCTGCAAGGCTGGCTCCCTCATCTCCTTTTGGTCTATATTTAAATGTCACTTTCTCAATGAAACCCTTCCTGGCCATCCTGTCTAAAATGGAAACTTCCTTTCTAGGCCCCCGCCAACCTTTATATAATTCTTTTTTGCTTTGTTTTTCTATTAGCATTTGTGATTATCTACTATATTACATACATATTGTTTTATTTTCATTCCCTAATGGAATGTAAGCTTCCTGAGGGTAGGGAGGTTACATTTTGTCTAGAGTGCTGTCTAGCACCAAGTAAGAACCCAGTAAGTAATTGAATAGGTGAATGAAGTATCCTCAAACTCTGACCACGGTAGTTTAAACAGAGAATAGAAACTTTTGCAATTGGATGCTTTGGTTAGGCAGGCTAGGGTTTTATAACAATGCCATCAGGACCCAGGTTCATTCCACTCTTTTTCCCATTTCACCATCCTTAACCCATAGATCTTCATCTGCAAACTTTTTGCCTCATGGTTGCAAAACAGTTGCTGCCCCACCAGACAACACATTATATTTACAAAGCGGAAATCAAATGGAGTGGAAAATAGGAAATGGCAGCATTAGGAAAGCAAAATCTCTCCCAGAAACCCTAACCTCATGTATCATTAACTAGAATGTTGTTACATGGTCATCCCTAGCTATAATATCAAACAAAAATTGGAATTTTGTTAGTAAGGAAGAAAGGGGCAGTTAGCGAGGAAGGATACAGGGCAGGAAGCTGACAGCATCATAGAGCTTAAGTCTTTGTCACCCTTCAATACCAGCTCATGCTTCTCTGCTTGGAAAGCTTGGAAAGGGACTAATGAGACTTCAAGGAAAGCATAAGGGTGTGGGGGAAGCCTTAGATCAGAATGTTGATGGAGAAAAAAAATTTCATTCCTAATCTGGGAGAGAAGTGATGGAATAGAACACTTAAAACTCTTCAGCAGCCATGTTCCCAGTTTGGAGATGAAGTTGACCAAAAAGGATAATGGAAATGTACAGAAAGAAAGAGGTGGATGCAGTTGAGGGAGAAAGTCCCATTAGCCTTCAAATCTTTGTTTTCAGTGTTATGGGACCTCACTTTAAGGTTTTCTGGCTATGGTCATAGTGATACCTTTATTGCATGCCTTGGCATAAATGAGAGACCTGTGAGTTTAGACTTGGCTCACTGTCTCATCTAGACCAGTGGTTCTCAACCAGGCAAAGTCATCTGGGGAGGTCTGGCAACTTTAACTGTGTGTGCCTCTCCACTCACCTCCACTACAATTGCACAGAGAGGGCACATGGAATCTCTGGGCAAACCCTCTTTCTTCCCCTCAAGCCATGAATATTTTTCAACATCTCTCCAGGTGATTCTGATACCCAACCCTCCTTGAACAATGAGGTCCCTCTGTTCTAAACCTGGACAGAAGATTGTTGAAGAGGAGCAAGTAATCTGTGTGAATAGTTGGATGGGGTCACCGCCCCTTGAGGAATGCAGATGCCTCTGCAATGAGCTAAACAGAAAACAGGTGCCATTCTGTCTGAGCTTTCCCATATCCTCACATTCAAACATGCCCAACCCTGCATAGTGGCAGGGGGCGAGGAAAGAGAGGAGAGCGAGGTCTGTTCTGTTCCTTTTTCACAGAAAGCCTGTGCCAGAAACCTGGGCTGTGGCACACTTACAGCATAAGGATTCGCCCCTACTTTACCCCCAGTCACCTTCCTACCCCAGCCCCTGCTCTGCAGCTGTGTTCTGCTTGCAATCCTGAGGGTCCACAGGGAATGGGCTGTGTGCAGATGAAGAACGTTACTACTGGAGGGCCCCAAACGCTAATGCTCTCTACAGAACCTCTACAGAACTGGGGTGGGAAAGCGGTCATTACACTTATTTACTCAGCTCCTTTTTATTTTCTGAATGGCCAGCATCCAAGACTGAGAAACGGGTCTGATCTCTTCAGCACTGTGGTAAGAAAGGCCACAGGCCTTCTGCAGAGAAAGGGAGGTCTGTGCTGTATGTCTGCTGTCATTATGACAACAGGAAGCACAGAGAACCCCAGATGCCTTCCCCACGGTGTTCTGACAATGCTGTGTATGGAGAATGGGACCCCAGTTCCTCCACCACCTCAGAGGCCACTGCCTGGGCCGTCCTGGCAGTGTCACAGTTGGCTTTGCAACTGTGAACCGGTTATGGCCAAGAGGAACCCTATGTGTGTTGGTTGGCAAGAAGTAGGGAGAGTGGGGACCTATGTGTTGTGATAAAAAAAAAAAAACCACTCTAACATCTAGAAACCTTGAGAAGGATCTCAAAACCTGTCACAAAAGGGGCGGTAGAAAGTTCTAGAAGTTTGACTTGAGAGAAAAGATTTTGGGCCTCTGATAGGGGATTTGAAGGAAAAATTAGGCATGTTCCTCAAGTATCAGCAAGAAGATCAATGGAGAAGTTGCAAAAAGTTAACATGTGTTTTTCCTGGTGTGTGTGTGTGTGTGTGTGTGTGTGTGTGTGTGTGTGTATTTAAATCTGCAAGAGCTAAAACATAATGGAACAGGCTTCTGCTGTATGTAGTGAGCTCCCTGTCTGGATGTTTTCACACAAAGAACCGAATGGTCATCTAGCAGGCATGTTGTTGAGTAGACTTCTCAATGGGTGGATTTATAAACTAGATGACTTCTTCCAACTTTGGGAGTCCTTGAATGCATTATGTTCCCTTCCACCATATGACTCTACCTGAATGTTGACCAGTGCAGATGACTCACTCTCTCTCAAATGACTTAAAGGAGAAAACACTAACAATTCCTACTGAAGTGTTAATTCCTCAAAAGGTTTTCTATTCTGACAGTGGCCATGACTTGGCTGGGCTTCAGCTCACTCCCAAAGCAGTCAACTCTTACAGATTAGCTAGCAGTCTCAGTAAAGCCAGTGCGGTTACTATGCAGGCCAGCCTCAAGACAAATTTGCTAGCTCTTAAAAAATAGATTCCCAAAGCTTCTGATGTGATACTGAGTCAGCATGTCAGGAGTAGGGTTATAAAACTGTTTCCAGGCGATTCTGATGGTTAGTCAGATTTCAGAACACTTTCCTAAGATTTGTCTCAACCAATCTCCAAGAATAAACTACAGAGGATTATTCTGACCTTAATCTATCAAGCTTATAGATTCCTGTAGGATGCTCTTATTCTGATCCACGTATTTGCCTGTCTCCAGAGAGCTGCCTCTGTCTTCTTCTCCAATGAGTCCTAAATCCACTGGCTTTTCTTACCTTTGTTGTGGTCTCTGACAGCCAACGCTCTTCCATCCCAGCCACACTTCCCACCCCCCCTCCAAATTTCCCAACCAGGCTTCGTCTTTTTAGACTACTCATTCCCAGAGGTATTACGACCCCCATAAAGATGGCTACAGTTTTTCAATGATTTACATAAATAATGTTTTTCTGGGATTTAACCTGATATATATTCCACTGTGCGGTTTTCCTGGTTTGAGTACCCTCCCCTCTGACTCTGTCCTCCCCTACTTCTTCAAGGGCCAGGGCTGTATCTTCATCTTGGGATTTCCTGCATTAGCACATACGAGACACAAACCTTGTACTCCATATTTGGGGAAGGAAGGAAGGAAGGAAGGAAGGAAGGAAGGAAGGAAGGAAGGAAGGAAGGAAGGAAAAGGAAAGATATGGTTTTCCCAAAGATTATGTCTAGTTTCAGCAAGCATTTCTTGAGTCTTATGGGAAAATGCAAGCGACAGACACAGTTGGGAACAGGGCTGTACATGTGTGTATGAAATGTGCAGGTAGTGGGGACTCTGAGTGTTACTAATTTTTTTCTATGTCTCATCAAAGTTGTAAGGCATCGTGCTGAGAGCATAGCTCACCACTCTCGCCTGCCCTCAGCCTCTCCTAACATAAGTTTTTGAATTTTTATACTGTTCCTTATGAAGATAGCCAGCTCTCCTGACTGTGGAGTTTCCTAAAGTCACTCACTGACATATACACACACACACACACACACACACATATATATATATAAAACTGTTTTATATGTATATATATACACATATATATATTTTATTTTTTTGCAAAACCATGAGTACCTTGAGATGAATACATTATGGAGACAACTGTCATCACCACCACATGTGGTATTATTTACTCACGTCAGGTTGAATGATTAATGTGGAAAAGTGGCTGCGCAGCTAATAAGATTGAGGGCCGTATAGGACAATTTCTGTGTGATCTTAAACAATGCCCACACTGTCCGTGGCAAATCACAGAAACATGAATAGCTGGCCCTGCTGCCTCCTCTGTTTGCCGACTCCCTTTCTCAGCTGGGTCCTCCTGTCCCCCCGCCCCCAACTCCCATCTCCAGAGACTCCAGGTTTTCCATCTGGAGCCAAGGAAGAGAAAGCAGGGACCCTTTCAATTGCAGCAGCCTGGGGGTTGTAAGCGGTGGCAGCCATCTTCCTGACATCACCGGTGACTCCTCAGACAGCCAGAGGACAGATGAGACTCATGGGGCCCCATGAGAGAGTCCACGATTATAGGCCGGTCGCTGCCCCTTTTGACGAGTGGCTGTGCAGACAGTGTTAAAAACCATTCTTCAGAGAAACAGCACTGAAATGGAAAAATTTGAAAGACAGCAAGGTGCTCCAAATAAGTCAGGGATTTGTTCTGCAGGCCTGTCAGCTTTATAAATACCTAAAATCCTGGTTACCACGGCTTGGTTTGATGTACGTCTCCAGGTGCTAAGAATTTTCTATGTTCTTTTATTTGTGGAAGGCATGGAAGACCACAAGATCAAACGGTTTATCAGGATCCATCTTGACTACTAGTCCTGATTATCATTATCTCCACTTACTGAAAGCTTAGCATCGAGAGCATGCTAGAACTGTACTAAAAGCCTTGAATACATTTTCTTCTTTAAGTCTCGAAGTCGATGAAGAAACTGAGGCCTGGGATGTTGACATAAGCTGCTCAAAGTCATGCCGTGGTAGGCGACCAGTTGGGACTAGAATCTAGGGCTGACTCCAGAATCTGAGTTCATTACACATCCGCCTTGTGTGTCATCTGCTTTTATCCCATTCCTTTGGTTTTGTGGTGTGTGTGTGGGAGGATGGGACTCAGGGTTACAAGAGGAAAGTAGAGGAAGTGGCACAGGGGTGGGGTGTGACGGTGGTGGGGTGCGGAGTGTAGCGATAGGCAAGCTTGGCTTTCTGTTTCTGGCTTACAAAGCATGGTGCCAGTCTCAGCAACTGTGGTGACGAGTTTTCTTTTCTGTGACATCATCTCAGCTTTGAGGCAAGAATTGTCTAGCACATAAGATACAAGGTAGATCCAGCAAAAACAGAACACTGAATGTCTCTTAGGGACATCTTGTTAGTGGCTCTGACCCTTGTTGAGAAGTTTCCTAACACTTTTAAAGGGATCTCAGTGTAAACTCAAGGCATACAATGCATACATTTCCCCATGGCTGTTCTTTTGGGGTCCTTAGTCCTGATGTGGCATTTAGATGGCCGTCAAGCTTCTTGTCACCCTACAGGATAATCTATGTGAACGATGCTCAGGGACATGACGAGAGGCTGTCTGAGGAGTGTGGACACCAGCAGCCCTTGTGTGTGGTTTGGGATACTGATGTCAGACAAGACCTGAAATCATATTTAGAAGCTTATTTCCTGTTATATTAAAAAGCTACATTTTTCATCCCAGCATACAGCAGGAAACAAAGGGACTATCATTCAGCCCAAGAACTGCATAAAAATATTCAAAAAGAGAAACAAAAGAAAGCCAGAATGGAGTGACAATGTTGAATCTAAACATTTGATCTCTTTATCATGTGAGACATGAATTCCTTTTATTAATTTGTTTTATTTTGGAGTTGTTCTTTTTTTTACTCCTATTTTCTTCCTGTTTTGACTTTTCATCCAGCATTAGTCATGTTCAACCCTGAATAATCTCATCCTACCATTGTATCCACGTTTTCTATCTTTATCCTGCTTTGGAGGACACATACAGGACTAAATATACCTTTACAAAAAGAAAATATTATTTTTTAATTCTTCCTTTTCACTAAACGTCTGGCTTGAGCTACCTGATTCGACCTATTGATGTCACCTGACTTAAAGCCAGTCCCAGTGACAGGATCTAGATGGTAAGTGACAGAAACATAAACATCCCTGGAACCTTCAGAGGACCAGTCATACATCAGTAGAGCCAGCTTCCCAGACAGACTCTTTGCTCTTGGCAAAACTTTTGACAAAATTTTAATTGTGACCGCATCTATTAATAAAAATGATCCATTTTGATTGATAGATTTCCTTTCAAATTAACTGTACCACAGTATCTTGTGCCTACCCATGATTTGAGTGCAGTATTTCTCAAAAGACGTTCCCAGGAGAAAATTGTCCAGAATGCTGATCAAACTGCAGGTTCCTGGTCCCCACTCTAAATCTACTCAGTAAGACCCTCTGGAGGTGGACCCAGGGATACGCATTTAAGAAATAAGCCTTGTAATTTGGGGGCATATTATCATGGCACCAGTCTCAGCAACTGTGGTGAGGAGTTTTCTTTTTCATGAAATCATCTCAGCTTTGAGGCAAGAGGTGTCTAGGACATAAGATACAAAGTAGATCCAGCAAAAACAGAATGCTGAATGTCTCTTAGGAACATCTTGTTAGTGGCTCTGACCCTTGTTGAGAAGTTTCCTAACACTTTTAAAGGGATCTCAGTGTAAACTCAAGGCTCATGATTTGTGATAACCACTGGTGTAGAGTTAAATAACATGAGCAGTACTTGCACAGTTCTTCATGGTCAACATCAATGACTAGGGAAGGTGTACAAGTCCTGAGAATTGGCGTTCATCCATTCATTCAGTGAGCCTTTATTGAGTACCTCTGACACTCAGTTTTGGGCTGAGAAGACAAGTATGGATTCTACCCAGGCCTCGTTTCCCTTATTTTTGGGATAGAAATGAAGGCCCAAGGTAGTGCTCCCTATATACACACACGTACACACATATTCTACAGAAACCTGTGTTTCCTCTCTCCTCCCACTGGTCACACTTTATATCCTTTCTGGAATAACATAAAATGTAGGTAGATAACCCATATCTTAATTATCCCACTAATGTTCTAGTTGAGTGAGTTTAATTCTTAGTTTCATAAAGAATACCATGTTGAATTTTTATTCGTTTCAGCATTCCCTTAAGACAGGCATCTAGAAGTGAATACTTTATGTGGTAACTTCTCTGAAAGTTGGCTAAGTTCTGCTTTGTCCACTCTCAATGCCAAAGACAAAGAGTGGGTTTATGTCACTCGGTCAGCATATATGGGTCTTTAGGTCCATCTCTGACCCAAACAGTGGATTTGTTAGGGTACATGTAAGCTTCTGTAACAAAGAGACCCCACAATACTGTGGTTTAAATCAGATGGACATTTATTTCGTTCTCACTTTACTGCGCAGATAGGAATGGTTTAGGGCTAGTGGGGAGACTCTGACATTCTTATCACGTGGCTTCCATTTCTGGGTTCAAAGTGACTGCTCTGTTCTTACTGATTTTATAGACAATGGGAGGGAGAAATGACCCGGGAGACTACACCCACTGTTTTGAAGACAGGATCCAAAAGTGGCACATGTCATTTTGGATGACATCCCATTGGTAGTTACCAGTTTCACCTAGCAGCAAGAAGGGATAGGAAATGATGTAGTTACCTGGACAGCCAAATGCTCAGCCATTATTCTAGGACTCCCAGCTTGCTCAACTTTGAGCCTTTGAGATAGAAGCATTAGAAACATTAGAGTCAGGTAGTGAAACCTTTGCTAATCTGACAAGGAATCAAGGTTCATTAAACTCCTAAATGTGGCAGTTTTATAGAGTATGGCCAAACTGGAGTTGGCTAAGTGCAGACATCATTAGCTATAGGTTCATTTGAGCTCCACAGTGGGTTTTTCCTCTCTCCCTCCCTCCCCCTCTCTTCCTTTTTCCTTCTCTCTCCCTCTCATTATCTACATTTCCTTTCTGTTTTTAAAACTCTCCTTGTTTTGGTTTTGTTTTGTTTGCTATTGATAGGTACACAAGAAAAAAATTTAAAATTTCTGGGTTTTAGTGAAAAAATAAGTTTTAAAGTAGAATTTTCAACAAGACATCTAATGAACAATGGTCTATTCGCACAGCTGAAGGCTCTACTCATAAATCTCTTTCTCTTTTAGATTTGTGAGGAACAAGGGGTTATATTCTCTGCATGGGATTTTGCTTCTGGGCTAGGGTTGACTGCAAGTTTATTGGAACGAGCACTACGTTTTGTTTTGTTTTTACCATAAGGGACTTCTGCAAAGAGCCCGGTGCTCATCATGTGCTGCGAAGAAAATGAAGAGAGTTTGCAGACCAGTTCTTTCCCTTCATTCAAAATTAGGTACAAGCCGAGAACCACTGGTGATTTTTTAAGTCCTGTTTTGGATGAAATAAGCAGACATATTTGAATTAATTAACATTGGAAGGAGACTCTTAGCACTGAGACTGAGTTAGTACCTGATAAAAGGAACACTGAGCCAGGAATGACAAAAACCCCTGTCCTACCCTTGGCCTTGCCACAAATTCTTTTTAGGACTATGGGCAACTCACTGACATTTGTGCCTTGGTTTCCCACTTATATAAATTCAGAGATTCTTATACTTCTAGGAGAAGAATGATTTTATAGACTCCCTAGTCTGACTTCCTTGGGGTAATCACAGGAAGACTGAGGTGCAGCAAGTCCCAGCTGATCATCCCCCACTCTGTGAACCAGGTAGAATAAACCATTCCCTTCTAGCACTCCACATGCTAGCACTCTGTACTATAAATTCTACAACATTTAGTGACTTGTATTTTATTTATGGGTCTGCTTTCCCGTGGGCTTCTCAAAAGCAGAGCCCATTTCCTATCTACGTTGTCCCTGCATTGTAGCTTAGTGTTATGGTTGGCTCATAGTAGATACTTGACATTGGATAAATGAGTGAAATAAAGTACACACAGAGTCTGATGGTTGGTCGGGAGCTGGTTAATAGCTGGGTAGGGCCTGGTCAAGTCTCACACTCCCAGACCAGTCTTTTTCAGCTACAACCTCCCTGCCCTCATGAGTAAGGGGACATCAAATGTAAGAAGTGCTTGAGAACTAGAGATTTTGGTAGAGGAGGTGAATGGTTTCCTCTGCTCGGGCTTGTTCTGCTCTTTCAATCTTGTGGTCCTCCGTGACCCTTTCTTTTCATAACATCCTTCTCTCTCCCTTTTTCCCCAAGAACCTCTGCTTGGAGTGCTCAGGTGGTGGTGCCTCAGGCCAAGCCAGAGAGAAGGATATTGCTCCGGGGCCCAGAGCACTTCACAGGCTATTTTTATGTCAAAATCTGAAGCCCCAAATATCTGCTAAGTTGAGGGCAACCTCTCCAAAGTAAGGCTTGCAGGAGCGGCCATAAGGAAGGGAGAATGGTTCACGCTCTCAGAAGTAGATACAAGACCTAGAGGCCCACGCCTGGGGCTGCCACTCAGGTGTCCACCTGACATGGCTGCCAGTTTAAGAATGGAGTCTATACTCTGGTAGTCACACTAACTACTCAGGGTGGAGAAAGACATGGGCCAGAGTCTTGGGAAGTCCTGAAAGGGCTGCTCTTAGTACATGGAGGAGACCAAGACAACTGAAGCCACAGTAACAAGCCTAGGAGGAAGGAAGGCTACTGTGGAGTCACTGGGAGAAACGCTTCCTGCCATTGTCTGGCCACATGGCGTGGGTTGAAGATAAAAATAGGTGGAACTTGAAGCCTGCTTCTGGCTCCAGATCCACCCAGAGAATCCGTTTCTGCTGTGTTTGGGATGTGGAGAAATGACCCATGGCATCTCAGCCCTGTGACTGTAGGAGGTGGAGGTCAGAGATCTAAGGAGAAAGGCTAATAAATCCTAACCATGCTCCCACTGTTTATAGAAGAGTTTCTCAACCGAGGGGTCCTACCCAGCAATGTTTGGTAGAACAGAGGACCATACCATACAAAACTCTCAGGACAAAGCACAGGGCACTCAAAGGACTGTTTCATAACTGCTGAACAGAGGTTGAAAGCCAGGTTCTAAAGGCTTCTTGGACTACCACCCTGTTTCCCTAAAGTTTGTCCAAAGAGGACTACTTGGGGATCTTGTATTCTTCTCTAGCACTTTTTTTTCTTTAGTTTTTGTTTGTTTGGTTGGTTTTAGTTTATGTTATGGAGAATGTCAACTATATGTCCAAAAATAAAGATGATCTAACGAACCCGTATGTACCTATCACAACTGCCTTTAACAATTATCAACCCATGGCCAATCTTGTTTCATCTGTATCTCTGTCTACTTTCTCACTCCGTGTTATTTGGAAACAAATTACAGATATGTAATTTCATCTAAAATATTATATGTTGTATTTCTAAAATCTAAGGATTCTTTATAAAAACATAACTATTCCATTATGCTATCTAAAAAAGGTCGAATTCTATCATGTCACCAAATATCCAGTAGGTGTTCAAATTTCCAACACCTGACCTCTAACCACGTCTTCCTCGTGGTTCCCCTAGGACTTACTCTATCCCAATCCAGACAGAAAAGCATGGCAAACTTATCATACAGGGAAAAAAGCTGTGGTGCCCTGGCCCTTTTATTTCCACCCTATAGTAATTTAACAAACACATGGTGTGCCAGGAACAGAGAGGAAGACCCCCAAATTGGAGGCAAGCACATTGGCAACATAAAGAGAAAATAACTGACAAATCCTTAATTCTGGAAGATGCCCAGAGAGGCTGGGCCTGGAGCCAGGAGCTTAACAAGTTCCCATTGTTATTGGCAGCCGACAAATTTAGAAGCAGACAGGGGACCTTCTTATCATGGGGAATTTTGTTAGCTGAGGCTGTATGCATTTAAAAAGCACAATCAACCTGTAGTGAGCTAAGGGATTAAACATGATTTTTCTCTACTTGAATGACCCCTCTCCCTAAATTAAGCTGCCTATTTAGCGCCCTTAATAAATACATAGATAATTTAAACCATGTGGTGGCAAATTGAAAACATGGGCTTTTTGAACTATGTATTTTCTTTCTCATGTTGGAACATTTCCCTCGAGAAAAATCTCAGGTCTCATGATTATGGAAAAGAAAGATCTGTATATCTTTCTGATTAAGTGTTTCATGATACACACATACACATTGATCAAGTTTTTTCTTTTTTCTTGGCTTAAGTGAGGCATATGCTTCTGAGAAAAGTGTTCCATCGACACTTCTCTGGCAAGTGCCTGGTCTATTTGTCAACAAAACAAAATGTGAAAGAATTATATTTCTATAAAAGTAATTACATTTTCAAAGCAGCTTGTTATTATATACCATGTGGCATTACATTGAACCAAGATGCTATTTTCTGCCTGATTGTTAGAAGGAATGATCTACATTCACAAGTCAGTAAAAAATTCAAATATCTGTCTTCTCTGTTGCTTGATTGGGGAAAAGAATACTCCCTGCTGGAACACCTGCAGGTTTGAACTGAATTATTTGATGTGCCAGTTTTCAGATATTTGTACCCATCTACTGATTTAAACTGTAGCCTACACATACACAACACATTTACACAAACATATTTAGCGTACTATTAGGAATCTTGATTTGGATCAAAAGATGTCCATAATGTGACCAAGACTTTTTAAAAAATTTTTTTTCTGTATTTTCTCCTTTCCTTGAATTAATGAGTCACATCAAAGGGTGTCTCAACTTTTAGAAGCTTTGTTAAAATTTTCTTTGGTCTCTTTCATGTGTGTCCAAAAAAAGGTCCATAAACAGTTTTCTGGGCTCATGGGCCCATGGGACTCATTTGGTCTCCTAATCTTCTCTGTGGTCAGAGTACTTTCTGAAAGAGTGTTCACCACAAATTCTCTAGAGACAAAGTCTGCAGCTTTCCTTCTGATTCCCCGCCTGTGACCCTCCCCATTATCAAGCAGAGTCTTCGACAAAATTAGATAATAGGAAAACCCTTGAAATTCCAATTTCGAGCTGCACTGACTTTCTCCTGCTACAAATGTGGCAAACAGAGTCTCCTAGTAGTAGACTGTTCTTGGCTTCTGCAGACACTAAAGATATTTTAAGAAGAGGAGATTCAGCCACCCCGAAGAGAGAGAATATTCATATAGGCAAATTTTATCTGGTTCAAACTTTGTCTTCTCTTGGAAGATGGACATTGAAAAACAAGTCTTCAAGGCCAGACTCTGTCAGGACAAGAAAGCCTAACTGTCTGGTAATGTATGTGAAGATACACGAACATTGGCCTTTTGAGTCCATTCAGCATTAACTTGCCATGGAACTAGCACCCTCCTTTGAATTAGTTCTCTGAGTGTCCACTGCCTGACTTCTCTGTGGCCAACTGTCTGAAGTTGGGATCAATGGGATCATTTGAAGGAGCCAGTCTTTCAGAAGGAAGCATGAAAGCTTCTTAGGAAGCCTTTATACTGTATTAGTTTGTAAATCTAAATATTGCATGCAGCTCTTGGTTCAACAATGCTTCTCTTTTTTCTAATAATTTACTGAAACTAATTGGATACAGGACACAGCTAGCTGGTGGGCAAGTCGAGATGTTTCGGTTCGCTTCTGAGGCAATACATGGCAGAAGAAAGCAAAACTCCCTGGCCTATTTTTTTTTTTTTTTTTTTTTTTTTTTTTTTTTTTGTGAAATGATGTGATTAGTACGTGTCTCTTCAAAGAGTTATTTAGCTGGAAATGGGCTAGGATATTGGCCTTTATAAAATATTTAGAGGTTATACTTATAAATAATCTGTATTCATTCTGGGGATCGTCTGAACAGTTAAAAAATAAAAGGATGCAGGAAAGTTATAGATAGCTACTGCACATTCTCATGTCTTTATTTCCTTTCCAAGATTACAGAGAAGATCGATTTATTAGAAGCAAAATGACTATTTGTGATGACGTTTATGTTGGATCTGGTGTTACTTGTGTAATCACAAATGCAGATGGTTTTTCTCTTCATTTTCTCACATTGATTTTTCCCAGATTTAGAAAACATATATAATGCAGCACTATAACAAGTGACACATTTTGGTAGTTTGGGCATGACCAAATCCTGATAAAGTACGGTACACCAAGCCCAGTGAATGGAATACATCTAGACTAGCCCTTTAGAGCTGCGCTCTCCAATATGGTAGCCACTAGCGACCTGTGCTGATTTAAATTAGAATTAAAAAGGAAAACTCAGTTCTTCAGTTGCACTGGCCACATTTCAAGCGCTTAATAGCTACTGTATTAGACATTTCCATCACCGCAGAAAGTTCTTTTAGAAAGTCTTGCTCCAAAGAATCCTGAATTCAGTGGGTAGTGATCCCAGCTGTCCACACTTGATCTATACATTTCCTTACCCTGAAAATAAGGAGATGGGATTATACGGTCTCTGGGATTCTCCTATTTCTGAGGTTCTCATCCCCAGCACTTTTCCGATACCCGGGAGCCACGAGTGCATGATGAC
This sequence comes from Neofelis nebulosa, assembly GCF_028018385.1. Classification (NCBI taxonomy): domain Eukaryota; kingdom Metazoa; phylum Chordata; class Mammalia; order Carnivora; family Felidae; genus Neofelis; species Neofelis nebulosa. The sequence continues at coordinate 223,234,691 of NC_080782.1, forward strand.
TCCCAAGAAGGCCGTATGGGGAGAAAGGCAGCAATGTTGTGGAGAAAACATGTTGGAGCCTACAGAAGTCAGTCTTTATCCCAATACCATCAGCTCAAGCTACACTCTCCGGGGAAGTCGCTTAGTTACTCTGAGTCTCTACCCATTCATCAAATGAAGGCACTGAGCTGAATGATCTCGAAGGCCTGCTTTGCTCGAAAATTCTAAAATGTTACTGACTTTTAAAAATAGCCCTCGCTAATGAGCCTGTGTAAACCTGATTTTGGTATTGTGTAGTCTATGCTATTTTCTTTGAAAACATTCTGAATTCTCACAACACCCATTCAAGGAAGGGGAAACTTATTGCCATTTTCCTTTCCGTGAAAGGTTTGCAGCCATGGAGCTCTCCCTGCACCCTACATTTGGAAGATGTGTGAAGAATGGCCAGTCAAGCAGCTGTTTTCAATATAAAGATTCTTGGCGTCTGCGCACAGAGTATCAGAATGATCAAAGTTTTCACTTTTCTTCCAAAAATTTGGGTGTCTTGTAGACCTACAATGTGAAAAATACTTACTTTAGCATTTAAGTTTGATCTGTAGAGAGTGCACTATGGCCTTTCCTTTTCAATATTATATGTAACGTAGAAAACGATGTTTTCAGCCATTTCATTTGGAGGTTTTGGCATAAATGTGTCTATAAGTGTGGAAATAAACTCTTTCAATCACTGAACACTTTTCTCCCATGGAAAGCTTTAAGAAAATGATTACAATTCTGTTGAAAAGGAACAATTTGATAGAAGAAAAAAAAACTTTACTGATGGTTGATGGACCAAATCGTTGAGACAGAGACCTATTACATGACTTAGGGTCTAACCCATACTTTCAATTCACTAGTCTCCTCAGGGTGAAGTTTAGCCCTAGACAACGTTCCGGGCATAGGAATCAGTTGAGCAGTCCACTAAATGCACAGCTGGTTCTCGGACATCCTCAACAACCAAAAAATACCTGAGAAGAATCCTGGGAGATGATGGGACGTTTAATTGTGAAATCAGAGCTGTAGCGATGCCCTGCCAACCAACAGTGCTGAGTACCCCAGGTTACTGAGAAGTAATTCCGAAGGCCTGGTTTGGAATCCGAACTCTTCTTTGCTGTGCGTCCTCAGAGAAGTTGCTTACTTCTCTAAGCCTGTTGCCCCATCTGTGAGAAAGGGGAGGTGATAGCCACTCGGGAGGTTCATGATGAGCCTCAAATGACGTCACCTGTGTAAGCACACGTCCTTGTCTCGGTTCTGACTACAGAGTAAGCCACACTGGCATGAGCCACATGACCGTGGTCCTTATCCAAATAGGTATTTTGACAATGCTGGAGACTGAGAGCCACGCTGTCTTATTAGACCTCAATGGCAGAACATGACCCTTCCCCTTATTCATAAAGGGTTCTTGCTCCAGCCCAAGACGAAAGATTCAAGCCTCAGTAACAGGTACTATTCGAATGCGAATTTATGTAATTTGAGTGTAAAAAGTACGGTTATGTTTCTCGTGTGCTGCCAAGAATGACACTGCCTATACGTCCCTCTCGTCGAAAAAGGCAACACGCTTATTTTTGTATTAATTATGCTAGCAAGCTGATTTTTCTCAAACAGACCAGTGCAACCCCCCCAGAAAGATTACAGAAATATTTTCACCGAGGTTGTCATTTGCTTATTGGACAAACCGTACTTTGCTTGGATTATTCTATGGAACTTACCATCTTCCAGCTGCTATTACAATTCTTTGTTGAGCAGCCTGTCTTCCCAGAAGAGAGGCCAAGAAGAAACTGTTGAGTAAAGTCTTCTTATCAGCCCCAAGTGGTCAGAGCTGACATGCAGGGTCCTCTGCTAAAGAAACAGTTCTCCCCCATCAGCAGCTTTGAGAAATAAAATGACAAAAGTGTACTCTTCCCAAAAAAGGCAATTAGTGATGGTTAGAAGGCCGAAGGGGAGAGGTTTGCTGACTTGACAAACCATGATTACTTTTTACAGCTCATGAAACTGTCTTCTCAAGAGTCATGCTCTATGGCCTTAAGTTTATTGCACTTACGATTTTGGAAATGTCATCTTTCGGAAAGATAAGAAGCCTCAATGAGAAAAGAGGAGATTAATAGCGTATCTTTGCCCAGTGCTAAGCATCTAAGCATTTGTTGCCCAACAGAGAAGAGAATGGGGAACAAGTTTTCAGAGGCCCGTGGGCTGGGGAGCTGTGCCCTCCCTCAGCACAGATAACCCCCAACCCCACTTCATCCTTGACAACAAAGTCTGCTGGTCTGGTTTATTTTATAAACTGATAGATAACAGCCTGGATTGAATCATGGCTTTACTCCTTAATAGTTGGTGACCTGGAGCACATCACTTATTAACCTCTGTGAGTCTTGATTCCTTCTGGTATAAAAAGGGGACGGCAACAGGCTTCTCTTTGAGTGTGGGGGATAATTGGCAGTTAGAGTCCCTGTTGAAATGTAGGTCACATAATGTCTCTCTTATACTCAAAACCCTCCAAAGGCTACCCATGTCACTTTGAGTAAAAGCTGAAATCTTAACAGTGGCCCACAAGAAAGACCCTGAAGGATCCGTTGCCCCATCCTCCTCTCTGACCTCCTTCCCTATTGAGTACCCCTCTAGCTCTGCTGGTCACCTTGTTATTGCTTAAACAGGACATGGCTCATGCCTACCTCAGGACCTTTGCACATGCTCTTCCTTCTGCCTAGGATGCTCTTCCTCAGATGTTGGAGTGGCTTAGATCTTTATTCAAATATCACCCTCTCAGGGATCCTACTGATCCTATTCAAAACGGCAAACTCTCTTCCTTCCCTGCCCCAACCCCTCTCTTCCTTTCCTTTTTTATTCTTCTCCATGGCACCTAACAGCACCTAGCATAGACGTTTTCTTCATTTATGTTTGTTATCTGCCTTTCTCCTCCTGAATGAAGCTGATGAGGTAGGGATTTTTATCTGTTCACTGCTGTATCCCAAGCCCCTGGAACAGTATCTGGCACATAGTAGACACTAAATATCTGTTAGATGAATGAACATTAAATTATAACACCATTAAAGCACCTGGCACTGTGCCTTTGGTTTTAAAAAGGGTAGAAGAAGTAGGGGGAGAGACTGACTTAAATGTATAGCATGTTAAAAATTTTATTCCACTGGCTGTGGCAAATGTCAAAAAATCAGCCCACAGGTAACTTGTTCATCACAAAGAGAACACGTGTTAAAAATAAATTCGAAAAAGGATTTTTTTTTTTACAGAAGAAAACCATATAATTAACATCAAAGGAATGATAGGGTTAAAGAATCACCATTCTTTTTTTATTTTTTAATCTTTTAAAAAAATGTTTATTATTAGAGACAGAGAGAGAGCGCGCGAGCAAGCAGGGGAGGGGCAGAGAGAGAGGGAGACACAGAAGCGGAAGCAGGCTCCAGGCTCTGAGGTGTCAGCCAGAGCCCGACACGGGGCTTGAACCCACAGACCGCGAAATCGTGACCTGAGATGAAGTCGGCCGCCCAATGACTGGGCCGCCCAATGACTGGGTCACCCAGGCGCCCCAAGAATCACCATAACTGATTCCAGTCCGGATCATCAATGGATATTAAAACCATGGGATGAGAGATAGATGGGGAAGGAGATGGCTGAGTGGTGCCAAAATATCAACCCACAGATTTCTTGCTAGTCATATAGGGGGAAATATTTTTAAAAAACAAATTACCTCACTCCCTTCATTTGCCAAGTCAGGAGCCTCAGAAGGGGAGAGGAACACAGGGCAAGATGAGTGTTCTTGCATCAACTCCACTCACACTGGAGCCCCAAACCCAGGGCCCCGTGGCTTCTTCAGGACAGGGCCTGTGACACAGGGCTCGGAGCCCAGAATGTTCTCTCACTGGTGTGGGTAGAAGCCTGCCATCTTTAACCTTACCAGCAGACTTATAAGTGAGTCATACTCGCTAATGAAAACAGCTTTGTACAGAGCTCTATTTTCCTCCATGAAGCCTATTTTTACTTTTACTTCTCCTTTCACTCCTAGACAATTCAATTCAAATTCTATTTATGTTTTAAAAAGAAACAAAAGGCAAGGATCTCTTCTCCTCCCTGCTGTTCCTTGTCACTTTCATCATAGGGTGGATCCATAGTCCTGGCTGTGCAGAATGCACTGCTGAGGAGAGCTTCCCAAGCCTGACCTGTCTACCCATCCTCTCTTCTAATTTGGCACAAGGCGAGCCTGGGGAATGGCTTACCATCGCTATTGGTTATGAAACCTTCCAGTACCTAGATTTCTGCAAAGGGGAAGAAGACAGAATTCAGTTGTAAAATGACTCCCAAGGAAATGAGGAATTGGGGCTCTATGCATCCGAATGATTAAGCAATCTGCAAGGAGGGCCCTCCAAGCCAGTCTTTCTTTTCTTCTCCTTTGTTCTGTTTATATTTTTTTAAGGCAAAGCGAAAATACTGTTCCATCCTCAGTGGAGAGTTTATCATGGGAAATGAGATGTCAACAAGTCTTGAGAGTAGCTGGGCACTAGACTGCATGGGGACTTGCTTATAAGCGATACCATTTAAAAAACCAATATGAAACTTCACGGGAAAGCAGTATAACATCCAAGAGCACAGCAGAGAGAGGGAAGGGCCTTACAAACCACATTCCTTCTTCCTCAGGCCAGCTTTGGAATCCTTCCTCCTTGGTTTGGCAGCCTGATTTTTGATTAGGAAGTTTATATAGAACTTAAAGAAGAACACAATTACTTTATGGATGCAAGTTTTCTGTTGTTACAGAAAATGGAACAAGGCTGGATTTGGTGTTTCTAATTATGTCACAACCAGAGGACAATTCTGTAGTGGTCCCAATAGATTCCCAGCCCCTAGCTCATTTTTTTTCTTTTGCTCTCAGACAGTTAGTTTCCAGTTTTTATCTCCACAGACTCCATACTTTAGAAGTTGATTTTTTTTTTAATTTTTTAGTGTTTATTTATTTATTTATTTATTTTTTGAGACAGAGACAGAGCACAAGCCAAGGAGGGGCAGAGAGAGAGGGAGACACAGAATCCGAAGCAGGCTCCAGGCTCTAAGCTGTCCGCACAGAGGTCAATGGGGGGCTCAAACCCACTGACTGAGATCATGACCTGAGCAGAAGTTGGACGCTTAACTGACTAAGCCACCTAGAGGTTGAATTTTAAACATACATCGTATCTTAAGTAATAGTTGAGATGGCAGGGCTTCCATTTAGCCTTATAAAATAGCCCTATCTCATACTCCTCCTGGATGGAGGGATGGCTTGGAAAGTCCAGTTGGTGAGGTCCTGGAGGGCTAACATAGTTAGAAGTCGGGTGGAAGTGTTTCCTCTGAGATTCCACTGTCAGAATCAAAGCCCAGAATTAGGAGGTGAGGTTTCCAACCTCAATAAGGCAGTCGAAGAGGATCAGTCCCAAATGTGGAGCCAAGAAGTCAAAGCATGAAGTATAGTCGGAATGGAGGATCAAGCTGAGACTTGAAGAAACTTCTTGGGCCAAGTTGTGTCTTCCAGGGGCTTTTAATGTGGTACCTATTGCCTCAAGCACAAATGGGTGAATGATGAAAGGAACTAAAGGAATTGGACATTGCCAGGCACCCAGCACCAATTTTGGAGACCTGCCCCAACGTAGAGGAATATGTAGATGGACAATGGCCAACCCATACATGTAGACAGAGCTCTGACTCATGAGCTCTGCAGCAGTTGGCCCAGGATGGTCAGGACCTGGTCAATGCTTTCAAGCTTCCCTATTTTTTTTTTTTTTAAATTTTTTTTTTCAACATTTTTTATTTATTTTTGGGACAGAGAGAGACAGAGCATGAACGGGGGAGGGGCAGAGAGAGAGGAAGACACAGAATTGGAAACAGGCTCCAGGCTCCGAGCCATCAGCCCAGAGCCCGACGCGGGGCTCGAACTCACGGACTGCGAGATCGTGACCTGGCTGAAGTCGGACACTTAACCGACTGCACCACCCAGGCGCCCCGCTTCCCTATTTTTTTATCCTGTGTACAACTCAGGACCAATAGGCTCCCTGAACATGCTCCCCAAATCAACCACATAAGATGCATCACTTCCAGGTTCCCCAACAACCTCTGGAGCATACCTGAAAACTTCTCTCTTCTCACTCTGAAGCATCCCTACTCCTCTGCCTGCCTATGCGTTTCTGCCAAACACAAATGATGACTCCTGTGCTACAACAAGCTGAACAAATAGCTTGTGGGTTTCCATTTGGGTCATCTTTGTTTATTTCCACGCATCTGTAATAGACATATGAAGAGTCAGTATTTAAGTAAACATCCCAGAACCTACACATCTAACTGGTATTATCCTCTTTAAATAGTCTTTTGGAGAATTAAGATCTGTGTCAATGATACTATCATTAATCAAATCTTTGGCACTCCTCTTTTTAGCATTGAATTTACAGCCAAGATGATGGGGTCATAGGATTGTGTAGTAGGCTCACTCCCCCTCCGTCTCATCATGCTTTCATGGTTTCTCTCTCTCTCTCTCTCTCTCTCTCTCTCTCATATACATACATACATACATACACACACACACCTCATCTAATTATTTCCAGCCTAGAATATGCCCTCTGCCAGTGCTAGTGTTAATAATTTTATTCACCAACCCTGTCCCCAAAATGATTTTTAATTGTTTTCCTAATTGGCCCACTCCCACACAAGAGTTTGTTATTTACCAAAATGCTGTTTTAAAGAGTGACTCAAGACTTTGCCATTGACTTGAGAGATTTGTCACGTATTTCCTGTCTTTGCGTTTTGCGGTTCTAAAGGACAAGGGTAAGTATTTAATTTTGCTTTGCCTCAGCCCATCCTAAATTTATCCTCTACCGTGACCTACCTCAGCTGGAAGGCACCACCAGTGTACAGACCAGAGTTGGGAGAGTAGACCCTCTCTCGCTGCAAAGCAGATGGTATGTTCTCATTCCCTCAACACACACAGGACAGGCTCTTTTGTGTTTGCTTTCATCTGACCCCGGAAACAGTACCTCAGCGTCTGCACAGAGGTCAGTTTTGGCAATTATAAAACATGTGAACAAATGTAGATTGCAAGAAATCGTTTTGGCTTTCATTCTCGTTGTGAATACCTATGACAAAATGATACTTAGACCCTGTACACCTCTACTTTTGTTCACAAGGTTCAAACATCAGAATTCTGCCAAGTGGCTCTTTCAGTCTGTGTGAGCTTAAAATGATTAAAATTCTGGTAAAGGCTCTGGACAAAGCCCTGGGTCAGCAATATTCCTTTCACTGAAGTCTGGAGTGTACAGATACAAACATTAGGGACGTGCTGGAGTGTTTACGATGTTCTCAGTTCTGAGAGCCACTGAAGGACAATTGCTGGAAAAGGTCTATAAACAATTCATAATAAACATATTCAAAATGAGCACTTTACTTTAAAATGATAAAGTCACTGAATTGTTTGGAGTGCCCACACTGATCCTCTGAAATTCTTCAGACATTCCCCTCGTGTGGCATGCTGTGAGGCTGGGTATAAGTGGAGGGATATTTGAGCAGTTTGATTCCAGTTTTTTACCCTGGGCCAGCTGTTGGGAGCGAGTGAGTGGGCGGGTGGAGAGGAAACCTCCCCAATCCTTCTCTTCTTGTAGCCCAAGAAATTTCCTGTCTTGTTGGCCCTTCCATAACATTAACTATCACTCAGGGACACGCATATTGGCATTTCCTTCCAGGCTGCACAGATGACCTTGGGGGCTAAAAAGAAAATCAAAGGGACTCACAGTCTGGTGGTTGTTCCTCTGCACACCATTCTCTTCATTGGGACCCGAAGGTAATGAGGAAAGGACACTTCACCTGTGTCTCCTAACTCAGGAATGGCAGCCATTTTTCAGGAACCCTTGGGAAGAGTCCACCTTCTCACTCTGTTGCCCTTTGGGCCTCCCTCACCCCTCACCTAGAAGGAGACACGTCTGTTCTCTTCTCCTATAGCGCTCTGTGCTGGTCTGCATCACGACGTATTAGTCTAACATACTACAAACTACAACATACTAATTGTTCGCTTCGTGTTCGTCTACCAAGAGACTGTACACGCCTTAGGGCGGGGACTTTATCTCCGCATCCTTGCATTATCTGTTGAATAAGATAGGCAATAGTGAGAATGACCAAAGTCAAAACCAGGTGCTGGGCGCTTCGGGGAATCAGGGAATAAAATCTATAAGTACACATGTGTATGTATATGTTTGAATGACATGGTTTCAGCCCTCTGGGAATTGTGTATAGAAGGAAGAAATAAGCTTATGTAAAATAAATCACAGTGAAAGTCTGTCATAAGTCTATACAGCCATTTCCAGTTGGCTTCTTGTGAGACCCAAAGCACTTAACAGATGTGAAATCACTTTAAAAACTTAACATTTTTAGGCTGTCGATAATATTTTATAAATCCAATAACATAACTTTTAAAATCTCATCCTGTTTCTCTCAGAGACAGGAGATTTCAGTACCCGGAAATCCTGGGGACTCTAGTAGTAGAATTTTCTATCCCTTCAGAAGACCTAACATTTGGGGAAAAAATGTAACTTGACCAACCATACTAAGGCTGTCTTGCTTCTCTGTGGGTTTAATCTTGTCCACTTCAACCTGTAACTCACTTGATTTCTCTGCATGGCATTTCAACTAAACCTCTAAGTTTCCTTGCGGCTTTGAAATATGACTTATTTATTTGTATTTGCTGTATTTCTCTTGAGAGACAGATATACAGATATATAGATATAGATATATAGCCATAGTCGTAACATACCACCCATAAATACTTTAGCAGACATTTCTGAGGAATAAGGCCATTCTGCTACATAATGACACTTTCTTCATCATAACCAAGAAACATTGCCGTATATTGTATAATATACAGGCCTTATTTAAGTTTCCCCTTTTTCCCAAAATTGACATACTGATCCAGGATCCAGTCAAGATTCACACATTGTATTTTGTTGTTATATCATGTGGGTCTCTTTTACTATAGTACAGTTCTCAGTTCTCTTGCCTTTGCTTTTTTTTAAAATGACATTTATCTTTCTGAAGAGGTCAGGGAGGTTGTCTTCCAGGATATCCCACGGTCTTGCTTAGTATGATTGTTTATTCATGACTGGACTCAGGTTAAACTTTTAGTAAGAATACCATCTAAGAATACTGTATAAGTGACATCATTCATAAGTGAAATAATTTTCAGGCATTTTAATTATAAACATAGTTTAATACTAAAGCAGAAAATGTGTATAATAGAAAAGAAGGGAAGTTACCAATAATCCCATTGTCCTAACTCACACAAGAACTTTCAATGTATTTCCAACCTTTCCCTATTATTCTTTTTAGCCTACTTGTAATTATACTGCAGATAAAACTTTGTATTCTGGTTGTTTTTGACATAGCATCACATCAAAGCACTTTCACTAGAAATAATGGCAATGATAGTAACGATACTAACTACTCTTTATTGAGTACGTATCCAGTTGAAGACAGTATCAGTCACTCTCTATATACGATTTCTTTTAAGGTTTATGACAATGTGTTGAAGTAAGTTCTTTTATTGTTGCCATTTTAGAAGAGAGGAAACTGAGACTCCATCCCACAGCTGGTAAAAGGGGTAAAGGAGAGATTTGAACCCAAGGGTATGTGACTCCATCACATCATCTCTCTCCTATCGCTTTTATTGAAAGTGCTTTGACTTATTCATTTCATGTAAACACACTTGTAGACACTATCTTCTTAGGCCTGCCTTGCTTTTCAGAATATTTCATAAGACCTGACTTTTTTGACCACCCCCTTTAAATTATGTGCATAGCCCCAGACTGACTTCAGAGACTTGTGCTTTCTATTTTTCCCCTAAGAATTTAAGCTAAACCAAATTTGGTTTCTCCAAAGTCTATTTTCATCCATCAAGAAGGCAATGTAATATGTAGGTAAATGACAAAGTCATCAGGAGGCTGAGTGAGCAAAATAAACCAAATGAGTCAAGTGCCAAGAGCCAAAGTCTCATGGGCTCCAGGGCACCTTGAGCTTTCCTGAAGATGGACAGGCTGTAGTAGGGTTCTGGGCCCCAGAGGCCCTTCTTCCATGGGTATTGCTCTTGACTGAAGCATGGCTGTGGGGCATCTGTCTTCTCTTTGGCTCCATTAGGAGACTCTGGAATTTAAGCTGTGTAAAAATCATCCTGTTGTTAAGGGCCTCTGATCTAAACATACCCCACTGATTAGAAATGTGTCTGATGTCAAAGCCCTGAGAAACACAAATTCTAATACTTCCAAATGCACTTTAATGTGGGTTAAATGTCTAGATTTGTCTCATAGCCCGCAGTGCCAGCTGGGGAAGGGGCAGCAGTAGCAGGACCCTTTGCCAGCCCAGCCTTGGTGACGGCTCTGAGCACAGCAGGGAGGAGCTGAATGCATTTCAACTGCAGCCAAGTTAGTGGTTTAAACTTCATAAACATGTCTTAAATGTTATGATTCTTATCTTTATGCTGTGGCTTTCCTACCTCAAAGGATAGCTATTAAAGAAAAAACGCAATTCAGCAAATAGTTCTAAGAACTTTGATCAAAAAACAAAAAAAAAGTTGATTAATCATTTTTGGTTACTTGTCTTTCTTTTGACCTTTTCCTTTAGACCCATCCCCATAACACAGTCAGGACGCTCAATCATTTACCCAAAGGGTTAAGAAAATATAACCTTTTTGTGATTAAAAATAAAAATGAAGTGAAGTGGAGTTCTCCATAGTTTTATAGTTTTATTTGATTTTGAGATTGAAAGTGGGGGTCAAGACTTAGCAGGGTTTCTCTTATGATAATTTTCTTACTTGAATACTGAGTATGGAGAATGAAGGAAAAAATCAAGAGATATGATTAACCAATGAAATTAGCTATATTTGGTCAAAGAATGTCCCAACTCTAGTAAGTTATTGTGTCACAGTGTTTGTAAAGAGTTTAAAGAGCCAGAGTATTAGGATCGATTATCTATTTGCCACAGTGATGCCACATAACAAACACAAAATTTCAATGGCCTACAATAAATAATAAGCATTTATAGCTCCTGAATTTGGGATGATTGGCTAGACAGTAATGTTGATCTTGACTGTGCATGTTCACATATCTGGGGGTCAGTTGTCTATCTTGGCTGTCCTCGGCTGAGATGACTGGGGCAGTCTGGTTTTGCCTCACACGCCTCTTGTTCTCTAGCAGACATATTCTCAAGAAAATGGCAAAGGTGCCAGAAAACAAGCCCCAGTGTACAAGTTCATTTCAAGTCTTTGTGTCGCATCTGCTAAATGCCATGAGATAAAGGTATCCACATGGTTTAGCCTAGTCTCAGGAAATGGAAATTACCCCCTATCCACAGTAGGAGGGAGCCTCAGAGTTATGTGGCAACGATATGGTTAAAGGAAGAGGTAAAAACATAGGCCCACAATTTCAATATATCATAGAAGTGATTCTATGCCCTGTAGGGTTTAGAGTCAATCTGAATTTTCTGCCAATAGCTATGTTTGTGCAGATCCAATCATGAGGCCAGGTGGTATAAGAAAAGCAGTCACTTGGATGACTGGTTTCATAATCCAGGGTAGAAGAAATAACCTGGCATCAAAAGGCCAGAAAGACTCAATATTATTAAGACGTCAGTCCTTCCCAAATTGATATGTGGATTCAAAGTAATCCCAATCAAAATACTAGTGAGCTGGGGGTTTTTTGTTTGCCTTTGTTTTTTTTTTAGAAATCACCAAGCTGGTTCTAAAACTTGTATGGGAAAGCAAAAACAACAAAGAAATAAAAAGCTACACTCACAGACACACACAAAAAAACAAAAAACAAAACAAAACAAAAAAACCGGAGGTAAAAACAATTTTGAAAAAGAACAAAGTTGACTTCAGAATTTGTTATAAAGCTACAGTAATCAGGAGTGTGTCTATCTATAAAACGATAAAATACAAACCAAACTAGTGGGATAGAATAATAGAATCCAAAAGAAATGCACAAATATGTGGCAACTTCCTTCAAAATCTCCAAACGCTAAGAAACCAAGGAAATTCAATAAAGGACAGATGGTTTTTTAACAGATTGTGTTGAAATTTGGATACCTATGTAAAATCACAGGCCTCGATCCATATTTTGCAACATAATACAAAAACCAATTCAAAATGAAACTTAGACTCATATAAGACCTAAAATTATGAAATTCTAGAGGAAAATATAGGAAAAATGTCTTTGCAACCATGAGTAAGGCAAAAATTTCTTAACTGGGACACAAAAATGATTATTAAAACAATGGTAAGCAGGACTTGATCAACATTAAAAAAATCTGCTCTTTGAAAGACACAATTAAGAAAGGAAAACAAATAAGCAAGTCACAGACTGGGGGAAAATATTTCCAAAACACACTTATTATAAAATACTTGTATCCAGAATATATAAAGAATTCTGACAAATAATAATCAAAATAACCCAGTAAAAATGGGCAAAGGAATTGGACACTTCACCAAAGAAGATATATGGATGGCTAATGAACAAAGGAAAAGATGCTTAACATTATTACTCATTAAGGAAATGCGAATTAAAGTCACAACAAAATACTAATACACATCTATTTGCTGACTAAAATTTAAACACTGTAAGATCAAGAATTGATTAAGGATGTAGGGCCATCAAAACTCTCATGCATGCCTTGTAGTAATGCAAAATGGTGCAGAATTATGGAGAATATTTAACATTTCCTGATGGAGTTAAATGTCACTTACACAACTGAACATTTGAGTACTTATTCAAGAGAAATGAAAACATGCTCCCCAAACCAGAAACAACCCAAATAACCACGACCTAGTGATTGGATAAATAAACTCTGTACATTGATACAATAGACTGTGACTCAGAAATAAGGAGAAATGAACTAGTGATTAAGGTAACAACACAGATTGGGGCGCCTGGGTGGCTCAGTTGGCTAAGTGTTGGACTTCCTCTCAGGTCACGATCTCATGGTCCGTGAGTTCAAGAGTTCAAGCCATTAGCCCAGAGCCTGCTTTGGATCCTCAGTCTCCCTCTCTCTCTCTCTGTCCCTCCCTGGCTTGTGTGTGTGTGCGCATGCACGTGTGCTTGCACGCTATCTCTCAAATAAACGTTCTCTTAAAAAAAAAATAACATCATAGATGAACTCAAATGCATTGTGTGAAGTGAAAAAAAGTCAGACTTGAAAATCTACCTGTTCAGGGGCCCTGGGGGTGCTCAGTCGGTTGAGCATCTGACTTCGGCTCGGGTCATGATCTCACAGTTGCTGAGTTCGAGCCCCGCATCGGGCTCTGTGCTGACAGCTCAGAGCCTGGAGCCTGTTTCGGATTGTGTGTCTCCCTCTCTCTCTCCCCCCACCCCCCCCCCCCCCCACACACTTTCACTCTGTCTCTATCTGGCTCTCTCTCAAAAATAAACATTTTAAAAAACTTAAGAAAAAAATCAACCTGCTCTATTACTCTACTTAAATAACATGCTGTATGTAAAAGGAAAACCTGAGGGAGGAGGAGTGGCTGCCAGGATCTGCAGTGGGATGAGAGAACTTTCTGGGGCTGGAAACGTTCTGTATCTTGATCATGGTGGTGCTTACACAACTGTATGTGTTTTTCCGAATTTATAGAACTGTATACCAAAAGAGGGTGAGTTTTACGGTGTGCAAATTACACCTCAATAAACCTGACTTAAAAAGGGGGAGTTAGAGCCATCATACATGAGCAGGTGCACAGTTGCAGACTCAAATCCAGCCACCGAGAGAAGCCAGTATCTGCTCATCTTCCCTTAGCCTTTTTAGTCAATGACTGTTGTCAGAAGACACATCTTGAACCATAAGCCTTAAGATTTTTAGTGCTCCTTGGCCCAGCTTCCATTTCTAGGAATTTATTCTAAGGAAAGAATCTTAAGTGATTTTTCTAGAAAGGAGTTATTGGCCACAAAGTTTACAATTTTAAAAAATTGGAAATAACCATAATGTTCACCAGTCCTGCTGGTGATAGAGGAACTGAGGGTAGAAATATTAAATAAGCTTTGATGTATCCATGTAATGAAATGCTATCTTGCTGTAAAAGAATATTTGATGATATGAAAATGTGATCATTATATAGTAAGAATGTCAGATAACAAGGGTATTTATTTCCTTTTTGGAGATGATGAGAGAGAGGTATGAAGACCAGAAGAGTCAATATGCCAAGATGCAAATGATTATTATTATCCAGTGGCAGTGAGATTGTGGACAATTTTTTTCCCTAGGTTTTCTAAATCTCCTGTGATGAATATGTATTTCTTTGATACTAAGAGAAAAAATAACCTCATGAGTTATTTTTTAGAGGCATTCATAGATTTTTTAAAGTTTATTTATTTTGAGAGAGAGAGAATGAGTGGGAGAGGGGAAGAGAAAGAGAGAGAGGATCCTAAGCAGGATCTACACTGTCAGCTCAGAGCCTGACACGGGGCTCCATCTCATGAACTGTAAGATCATGACCTGAGCCGAGATCAAGAGTCAGACGCTTACCCAAACTGAGCCACCTGGTAAAAATGGGCAAAAAGAATTGGACACTTCATACTTCATAGATATTTTTTAAGCCAAGAATCAATCTCATTACACTTGGTCTTCAAGACTGTTTTAAAATCTGTGTAGCCTTTTTTGGGTCCAAACAGTTAACAAAGCTGGGCACCTGGGTGGCTCAGTTGGTTGAGTGTCTGACTTCAGCTCAGGTCATGATCTTATGGTTCATGAGATGGAACTTTGGGTTCCATCTTTGGATGGATTTGGATTTGTGCTTTGGATTCTGTGTCTCCCTCTCTCTCTGCCCCTCCTTTACTCACTCTCTGTCTCTCTCTCTCTCTTAAAAATAAACATTAAAAAAATAATAACAGTTACAAAGCTGAACCCCTTATTGTGGTAACCATTTCACAATACATGCAGGTCAAGTAATTATGGGGTACACCTAAACTTACATAGTGCTGTTCATCAATTATAGCTCAATAAAACTGAAGGAAAAAAAATAGGCTAAGTATTTATTACCCAAACAAAACCTTGAATTCTAACGGCCAGCTGAGCTTCCAAGAAGCAGGAGGCATTTGCCCTTTAAGAATCTTTGAGCTCTGCCAGGGGTACCTGGGTGGCTCAGTCGGTTAAGCATCCAACTTCTGCTCAGGTCATGATCTTGTGGTCTGTGGGTTTGAGCCCTGTGTCAGGCTCTGTGCTGACAGCTCAGAGCCTGGAGCCTGCTTCAGATTCTGTGTCTCCCTCTCACTCTGCTCCTCCCCTGCCATGCTCGCTCTGTCTCTCTCTCTCTCAAAACTAAATAAACATTAAAAAAAAAAATCTTTGAGTTCTGCCATATGTCTGCTTCTGTCCAGGGAGAATATGAAGCCCTACTGAGAAAACCAGGCACAAGAAGTTGGACTCATGAACCAGAAAGACTTCCATTGTGGTAGGCAGCTGAAAAAGTAGCTTTTTAAAACCTAATACTGAGCTGTTTTAGAAGTGTTATATTAGTGAGCATTAAACAAGGCTTCAAGGGGCGCCTGGGTGGCGCAGTCGGTTAAGCGTCCGACTTCAGCCAGGTCACGATCTCACGATCCGTGAGTTCGAGCCCCGCGTCAGGCTCTGGGCTGATGGCTCGGAGCCTGGAGCCTGCTTCCGGTTCTGTGTCTCCCTCTCTCTCTGCCCCTCCCCCGTTCATGCTCTGTCTCTCTCTGTCCCAAAAATAAATAAAAAACGTTGAAAAAAAAAAATTTAAACAAGGCTTCAAGAGACCCAGGAAAGACCTGTGAGACGATAGGCAAGATTCTCACCTCTCTGGGTTTTATCTCGAAGGTTAAAGAGTTGAACCAACAAGTCTCTAAGAATCCGCTGTCTTCCAATCTTCTGGGACTTTCTGGGATTTTGGGGGGTGAGTGAAACCCAGACCAGGGTGAATATCACTATTGCTTATAAAAGGGAATCTTGTCCACTTGCAGGGGTTAATGAATATCAAAGATTCCGTGTTGACTGACAGAGGAGGGAGATTATTCTTGTGTTTTATTTTCTGTGATGAAAGGAGAAATTGAGAGAATGGAAAGAGCAAGTTATCTATTTTTCCTGGGTTTTCTAAAAAACAATTTTATTGTTTTATTTTTAAATGTTTACTTTTGAGAGAGAAAGTGTGTGTGCGCGCATGTGCGCGCGAGTGGTGTAGAGACAAAGAGAGGGAGACACAGAATCCAAAGCAGGCTCCAGGTTCCAAGATGTCAAGCATAGAGTCCCACACAGAGCTCGAACTCACGAACCGCAAGATCATGGTCTAAGCTGAAGTCAGATGCTTAACTGAGTGAGCTATCTAGGTGTCCCTTTCCTGGGATTTATTACATATAACTAGTGACTATGTTGAGAGACAGGTTAAGGCCAGAAAATCACTGAGCTTGCCTCATGAGAGACTTTGAGACCACCTACCCTTTGTGCACACGTGGCCCTACTGTGGGATCCATGTGACCAAGAGCAATGCTGGGCAGAGAGGTACTATCCCCATTCTTCAGGGAGCTCAGCGCTCCTCTGACTCCTTGAGGACCAGTGGCTTTGGGGCCTTTGAGAGACAGCAGCCTGGTGTGCACATTAGCATTTTCTTGATGGTCCCATCAGCAAAGCCAACAGTTTCACTGCATTTGAGGCTATCTAAGCTATGGACTTGAGCAAGGGGCTGCTGGAGAGGAAGAGGAAGATAATGGCAGAAGGTACGTGGAAAACGTAATTGCCAGGCACACGAGAACACATAAGGCACTCTTTGAGGTCTTCTGGAGGTAGGGAAGGTTTTGTCTTATCCATGGATGGTAAGCGCCCATGATGCCTCTGGTGCAGCTCTTCATATCAGTAAGTGGAACAAGTGCTCCCTCGCTGAGCTTCCGGCTCGCGTATCTTACCTTTTCCTCCGTCTCCCGTTAGAAAAGCTATTCTCATGAAGCAGTTTCTCTGAAACTGGGTTTGGCCCATGTTGGCCCACGCTGATCATTCCACACCCCATCTGGAGTCAGAATCTCTGAGCTGATAGAGGACTTACTTACAGAGATTATTATAAGATGCTCCACACCAGACTGTATCCACCATTTGTAGTTCAGGCTTTATCCACAGAAGACTGACAGCAGCTCAGAGGGCTGCCTTTCGGGAACTTTTGCTCAAGTAAAGTCACATACTAAAGAGAAGAGACTAGTTCACTTTTTGAAATTACTAAAATACATCTTTCTCATTGACTAGAAGCCACCTAATGTGGTCGCTAATTCGCCATACAAGAAGGGCCTGGAAGAAACCACGACCCCTCCCAGATTCCTATGGAGAGAGTTTGGGGTGTCTAGTCGATGTGACTCCCATGCCACTGTAACCACCAACAATTTACCCTTAGTTGAAACTTGGCTTTGTGGCAGGTAATTGGTGACAGTACTAGGTGTGTATGGGGGAGGGGTGCCTTATTTCCTAAGCTTTCAGTTCCATTGGAAGCTGTGGTTATCCCCATGATGAATGCCCCCTCTCTCTAATGGAAAGTCAAGGTTGCAGGTTTTGTTTTCGGAGGACACCTTAGAAATTTGGGATGGAACACTATACCGTCTAGGGAAAAAAGAAAATGAGAGGGTGACTGGTCCAACCACCTCCTTTCATTGATGAGTAAACGAGCCCTCAAGAGCTGGCATTTCTCAAAGCCAAACTGCTGCTTTAGTCACAAGTGGTGCTGCTAATTAAGCCTCCTGATACTCAGTTTGGTGCCCCATTTTCTCTAGCTAGCTCTGGACCAAACTGAGTCTTTTGCATAACACACATAATACAACACACACACACACACACACACACACACACACACACACTCCAGAAAGGAAAATACAACACACCCACTGAATGGCTGTGACTGGTGGGGTAGAGACTCTGGAGACCAATCCTGGTCCTTTGGGTTTACATCTGACCCCACCGGTTTTATTCAAGTTGTTGGCCTGGTCTTAGAAGGAAGCATTTGCATTTGTGACCTCTAGATAGGCTAAAAGCTACAGGAGCCTGGAACTCAGGTTGAGCAAAGGGGAAAAATATGATCTGTTTATGGCTTCACTCTGGCAGTGCCTGTCCACTGAAGTGTGGCAAATTCTGGAAGGTGCTGGAAGTTGAACTAGCCAGGGCTGAGGGGAGATGAATGAGGCATTGACAGTATCCGTAATAGTTCACCCTGGCTCCACTCAAATCCACTCACACCCCATTTAAGTTCAATCTGTTTTGTCACTGATTCTTAAGGGAGTGGTTGTTTACATTTTAAAAAGGAAGAAAATTACAACAGAAGGATTGGGACCTAGGCTATGATCCCTACACAGAACTTGTCCCTAGGTCATAATTGATATTGACGATACCAGACCTTCATGTCTGAGGGGTCTGAGGTTCCCAAGTAACTTTGCCTCAAGGACCCATAGAGACAAGCTGAATCTCATTCCAGAACAACCACCACATGGTTTCTGTAACTGTTCATTCAATCAGTACCACATATGGAAGCACCTGGAGACGTTCCAATAAACGTCTCTGAGATCTAGGAAGGCTCCCTCATGCCTCTATAATGTAGGGAGAAGTCTACCTCTTTGTGATAATAGTGTAACTTCTTTGCCTGCTACTCTACTGGCTTGATGAACCCCAAATGATGAGATAGCAGCCATCGCTTTAGGACTTGTGTAATGCCCTCCTCCCAAAAAAGTGGCTGGGCCCCAGGCAGATCTCTCCATGCCCCAACTAGAAACCAGAACATTTAGTCTAACAGACCCTGGCACTATGGGACAGAAAACAAATTTCCCCAAGTGGATCACAGCAAATGTCAGTATCAGGAAACACATTTACACCCACCCCTTGGTTCTTGACCCCATGAATTCTTCCTATTGAGGGTATTGTGATTTCTTTTTTTTTTTTTAATTTTTTTTTAATGTTTATTTTATTTTTGAGGCAGGGAGAGACAGCATGAACGGGGGAGGGTCAGAGAGAGAGGGAGACACAGAATCTGAAACAGGCTCCAGGCTGTGAGCTGTCAGCACAGAGCCCGACGCAGGGCTCGAACTCATGGACCGCGAGATCATGACCTGAGCCGAAGTCAGACGCTTAACCGACTGAGCCACCCAGGCACCCCAAGGGTATTGTGATTTCAATGGCTGTTGATTCAGATGGTTTATTACATTTTGAATGGCAGCGCTGAAACCCTGCAGACGTCATCTTCAGGCTGGCACCTTAGTTGCACCTTTTAAACACCATTCTAGTTGTCTGTCAGACTGGCAGCTTTGGGGTAATATATAATAGGAGCAAAGGATACCGTGGCCATGTGCCAATTGTTATACCTCTTCCCTGGGAACTGAGTCTACTGGGTTAAGAATTAACATTTTTGTGTGGGTTCCCCAAAAAAGAGATACTACGTGAGTGCTCAACTATCTTTCAAAAATGCTAGTGATACTACATAACTCAGTCTACCCATATCCCATCCAAATCCATAATTGATGCTTCTCCCAGAAGCAGATGCTGAGATACGTTTTTGAGTGCAAGTCCTTTATTGTGGAGTCGACCCCAGGAAATACTGGTAAGGGCGTGGAGAAATGAAATGGGGACAAGCGGGTTAATAAAGGGAACACCGTCAAACAAGTTATGATAGTTACAAGCAGCTGGAGCTAAATACACTGAAGGAACCCTGTAGATCATTCAGGGCACACTTCTAAGAGTTCTCCCTTCCTGAGGGTGAGGCTGCTAGGGTACTGATCCACCCACTCGTATCTGTCATTGGTAGAGAGAAGGGTTGTTAACAACCCAGCGCTTCCAGCTTCCCATGACTGTAAAGGGACAGAAAAAAAAAATGGGTTTCGGAGAAACCCCCCAGGCAAGAATCACAAGTCCTGGAAATTGGAAGTTGATCCAGAATGCACAGATATGGAAGAGGCTACGGATATGGGCACAGATATGGAAGTGCCCTGAAAGCTGACCGCTACATTGTAGAGGAATGATATCTGAGTAGCAATGAATAGTCAACAGTGAGTGACTAATATAAACCAGTGGCTACACTGTACCCCTTATGGACATGATCTCATGTGTTTCTCACAACACCTATGATGTAGGAGCTACCCATTTCTAGCCTTGTTTTTTGAACGGAGAAACTGAGATTCTGAGATATTCAGTAACTTTCCCAAGGTCACTCAGCTAGTCAGTGGAGGTTCTGGGATTCAAAATCAGGCATTGGCCCCTCGTTCAGCACATGGAAGATGATGATGATGCAATTAACAGTAAGACACCGAAAGACACCGCGGATATAGCTTCTCTTTAATAGAAAGAAATTGGACATCGTGGAGGCAACTACAGAAAGCAGGAGACCACACAGCGTGTTCTTGGTTGGGGGCACTGTTTTCCCACATGCTCTAGTCCTTGTGAGAACTCAGAGCTACAAGTAAGAGCAACTTTCTGGAATCAGGCCTTCGGCAGGCATGAAAGGCTATACTTTGCGTTTTCTCATGTTGTTCATAACCTCCTCCATCCACACCCCACCCTTCCCCATCTGAGTGACTCGAAAGTCTCTAGCAACATGTTTACCCCAGCACATCACTGAGGATTGATGGTGCGATTGAATAAGTCTAATGTCAGTTTCCCACGTGTAGCATTGCTCGGCAGGTCTTGATTTCAGGCATACTGGAGGTTCATCCTGCAAAGGGGAAAAAGAAGGAACTGGAGATACATCTCCTGAAACAAAAAAAAAGCCTTAAGACGACACGGTAGGAACTACAAATACAAACATCTCAGAGGCCAGTCGAGTATCAGTAAAAGAAGCAACAATGCAGTAGGGAGTGGTGAGGACTGTGGTAGGTAAGCAAGCACATTCCTTGTCTAAAAGCAGCCTTTGCTGCTCAACTTAGCAAATTATTACCATTCAGGAATGTAGGCTCATTGCTCCTAGAGTTTCCAAAGTTTGAAGACAGTTGAAAATATGGATTTTTATTGGTAATTTCCGATTTTCAAATGTCAGCACCTAACTTATAATTATTTAAAATTACTACATATGCTAATTTGTGACCCTTGCCTCTACGGTTGTTGTTGTCATTGTTGTTATTATTATCTTTAAGTAAACTCTACCCCTAATGTGGGGCTCGAACTCACAACCCCGAGATCAAGCGTGGCATGCTGTACTGCCTGAGCCAGCCAGGTGCCCCTGTGACCCTTGCCTTAATGTATGGAAGTCTTACTGCCACAGAAAGTGGTGTTCTGCCTGGGTATGACCCTGAATAGCAGAAAGAGGACCAACAAGTAGAAATTATAGAAAAAAAAAAGGCCTTGGTGCAGAATAAGAAAGCCTTTTTTAATAATATTATTCAAAGATAGGATAGCCTGCTTTAAAGGGGGTGATCGCCCATATCAAGTGTCAATTGGGTGATCTCTCTGCCCGAACAGTATAAGGGAAATCTAGGCATCAGATTCATGGGGTTGGTCTTGACATTTTCCTTCCAATCCCGAGCTTCTCTGAATCGAAACCAGCTTCCTTCATTAAGGTTTCAATTCAAGCTGGATTAGTCATTCCGAGAGAGCCCCTTGGTTTTCTCACTGTGTCATACCCAAAATCCATGTGTCTCTTCTTATCTATTCATGTAAGATGTTAGTGGGGTGTCTCCTCCAAAGGAGAATGTTTTTAAGGCTATTTATTACTATTTTATACTTCCTATCTCATGGGCTTGCCTTGCCCCGAGTTGGCCTAAGTTTTCCACAACCCACCCAGAAAGGCTCAACTTGGCTTAGCTGAGGCTCTGCTGGCATTATTTTTGTGTGGAAATAAATGAACACAGACTCTGATAATTTACACATGTTCAGAAGTAACCATAAGGAGAAACCAACACTTTCCTATATATATATAAAAACTGCTATAAATCTGGGGTCTGGGAATAAACAGTTTCTTTTTCTATGAGCACATATATTTACCACCATTGGTATTTTTTCCTACTCTTAGAAACATTGACTATACTACCACAACACTGAGACATGTGAACATTTAAACAAAAGTAATTTGACCAGTTACACCAGATATATCAATTTATTCAATGACACAAATAAATCAAACATTTGGCTCTGGCCTCATATCTTCACGTTTGGCTTCCCAAGCATTCACAACACCAACGTCTGTTTTATTTTTGAGAGCAGCGTCTGGTCCTCATATATCCATCACTTTCAGTAGATCTTGACTTCAGTATGAAACCTGCTCATGTTCTCAGATCTACAAAGGACAGATTTTATCCATTATTCTGAAAATGCTTTCCCTTCCATAAGAAAACGCTTTCCCTTCCATGAAGAAGCAAAAAGCGGGGAAAAGAGAAAGAAAGAAAAGAAAAAGGAAAGACTGCTTTACATTAAAATTGCTTATTTTAGCCATGAAGATAAGGCCTAGCCATTCTCGGATCCTGAAATATTCTGGTTTGGAACATCTTTACTGCTTGGTTCTTGGCCCGGAGCCTCATCACGTTAAAGAATCGACTTGAACGTTCTGTTTTTCAAATTGTTTGTTTGCAAAGTCTCATCTGGGAGTGGAACTAATATTATTATTAAGGACCTTTTATGTTCAGGGCTTGTGCCAGACATTTAACGTGTATTATCTCATGTAACCTTCACAACAATCCAGTGGGGTGAGCCTTGTTGCTCCCATGAGATAGGAGACTCAGGGGTATAAGGATCAGACCAGGGCCTAGAGCTCAGGTCAGCTAACTTCGGGTTCACAGGTTTTCTTCAGCATCCCAGAAAAATGGGAAATCCATGACAAAAGTATGCAATTCAAAGCTAAACTTCAAATCATTTGTGAAACTATCCCCTTGAACCATAAATCTAGTTGCACATTAAACTAAACTCCTGAGAGACCTGAGTACAAACATCTGTTGATCAGTGTCAAAGTAATCTGTGAAATAGAAAGTGACCAAATCCTGGTATTACGGATTGCACTAGCTACTGACTTTGACTTTTAACTGTTAGATTGATCACTAGCAAATAATTTTTGGACCACGTGCACCCATTGGTTCTGAGTAAACTTTGGGATTTTTCCTTTCCCTGATTTACACAAGCCTGTGTACGCTCTCTCTGGTAACCTATACAAGGGCTCCAAGTAGGCCCACCCTAAGGCTTATATCCCAAATTCTGCGTTTATTTTCTCCTTGACGTCTAAGTGGTATGTTGAATCAGCATTTCCTTGGGAGCTTTTTCAGTGCTTTCAACGAAAAAGTTCTTAGAGTCGTGTTCAGTTCACCTTCCCCTGTTCCTTTCCCTTCCCTGGTTTAGTGTGTTGAAAAATCCATTCGCATCAGCATTTATGCTGCATATAATATTTTTTTACTCTCATCCAACACGCACATTTGGATTTACTATTTTACTTGAACAGTTGGTGTTTACTGGCAGCAACAAGAACAAAATTTATAGCAGCAAATGGAAGCTGAACTTGCATGCTGGCTTTGCACTGGAGAACTGTGTGTTTGCCATCTCCTAATTGTGAAAACAATATGTCCAAGATTTTCCAGTCATCAGCATTCTAATGTAACGATTTCCATCTGCTCAAAGGAAGAAATTCAGATCCTCTGTCTCCTTAAATGTATTTCTAGTCAAATGCAAAGGTAACTGGCTCAGGAGAATGTTGGAAGGCAGGAGAAATTCAGACTACATACATTCTGAAAAGTGTCTGTAACATCCACTTAACTCGAGGATAATTTTCCTGAAGAGCAAACGGGGGTAGGGAGAGACTTTGCCACGATCCTCTTAATAGAAACAGCTCTAACTGGAGCAAGATGACAGGATTACTTTGAGGTGAGAGAGGATAAAGAAAGCAGGATGATTTGTGGGGCATTCCAATTGGAGGTAATAAGGAGTCAGAGATCCATAGAGACGAAGCAATTGGAGAATAATACCAAGGCAATCGAGGCCAACAACGTGGTAATAAGAAGCGGTTTAACATCCCATCTTTTCCCATCTGGCATTAAGGATTTGGCACTGGTTGCTGAAATTTGAAACCCACGATGGCCCTCACACTCTTCCAGTGACCTCCCTCACTCATTAGCGTGGAGTCAGAGCTGAAAGAAACGTAGCATAATATTTCAAATGCTTGGTTTCATTTTTCCATATTCATTGATTCAACAAATATTTATTAGGCACTACACTGTATGTCAGGAATGGCGTTAGGTGCTGGGAGTATGGATCATAAGCATCTCTTGGCTGTCTGTTACAAATAATTAAATGTGAAGCAGAAAATGCATAGAATGTTCCTACTTGGGGATGTTTCAGCTCAAGCAACCCACAAGCAAAACTTTTCTACCTAAGAGGGAAACAAACCACAAAAGACTCCATGATAGAGAACAAACTGAGAGTTGATGGAGGGAGATGGGCACTAAGGGGGGCACTTGTGATGAGCACTGGGTGTTGTGTGTAAGGGGTGAATCACTGAATTCTACTCCTGAAACCAATATCGCGCTGTATGTTAACTAAAATTTAAATTTAAATAATGACTATTCTATCTATTAATCCTTTATCCTTTGTATTCTTCTTTTTCTTTCTGAGATGAGTGCAGAAAGGAAACAGAATTCCAGCAATTACCATACAGCTGCATTTCACTGTATGGAATAAGTGAGTCCTTGGAAGGAAGACGAGTCATGGTAAGCATTCAGTGAGTAGGTAGCAACCGGTCAAACAGAGGGAGCTAGTTTCTTAGAGGCTTGAAATCATAGCTCTAAAATGTTCTTTAAGGGCAGAAACATGGGGTGGAAACTGTAAGGAAATTCCCTCCCCCCTGCCCCCCTCCTCAGAAACACATCAATCTGCAGGTGTGAAAAAGATCCACTCTACCCGGGCAGTAGGGTCTCGCCAGTCTGCCCCCTGCCCTTACACAGACTGTAGGTTCTGTCACAAATCTGCCTCTCTGTCCATTGTTTCCCTCACCCCTGTGCTCTGTTGGAAATCCAAGAAATTTAAAATCATAAAACCCAGAGATGAAAGGGTCAACTATTGTACTTACTCAAGCTCCATAGTTCCAATTTATTCCATTCTTGCAGAGACTCTTCCAGAAGACATGAGAATTACAGTTACCTGTGAGCCATTCATCACTCAGAACTGTCACACACTAACTGTTCCTCATGCTGATGCCTCTAATCTGGGTCTTACCAAACCCAAAATCTAGGGCTAAAAGCATTGTTCCTTCTACACTAACTCATGTCTTGGGCAACTTTGCTTTTTTCTGACTTGTCTCTCTTCCCATCCTGGCAGTGAATTCTGCCTCTGGGATCTCATCTCTCTCTCCTGTGACCCTTCTTTATCAGAGCAACCCCAGTCTATCCAACATATTTTAAGGATGCTAACCTAAAAGGGAAAACAACTCTGTTGGTATCTACATGTTACAGGAAACTAAAATAAGCCCTTCCTGTTGTCTCGGTGTTCACTGAGGCCCCAGTGCTGAGAACAAATGTGGATAAATGCCCAGCTATTCTAAAGAGATGTAACTTGTCAAGAGGTGACCAAACAATGGTCCAGGAACACTTAGTCTTTTCCCCAATGTCAGATATATAAGGGGTGACCTATGAATTGAAGAGGAAAGCAAGGATTTCAGCAGAGGCAATTTTTTTAGGCAGTTGAAATGTTTGCTCTCCTCCCCTTCCCATGTTTCCCCCTCATCCTAAGCAAGTGAGAGGAAGCTTCAGAGACCCACTTGAAAAGATGACCTGTGTAGAGTATATTAGTTTCCTATTGCTGCCATAGAAAACTACCACAAATTTAATGACGTAAAACAACAAATTTATTGTCTCAATGCTCTGTGGGTCAGAAAGCCAGTGTGCTCAGCTGATTTCTCTGTTCGAGCCTCACAAGGTTGAAATCAAGGTGTTGCTGGGCTGCCTTCCCTTCAGGAGGCTCTAGGGGAGAATCCATTTTCAGGCTCAGAATTCAGTTCCTTTGGCTGCTGCACTGAGGTCCCTGTTTCCTTGCTGCTTTTCAGCTGGGGACTGCCTTGGCTCCCAGTGGCCTCTCTCTGGTTCTTGCACACACCCCTCCACCACCCCACCCCCCCTGCCACACACACACGTATCTCGGAGCCAGCCAGAGCATGTGGAATCCTTCTCATGTTGCCACATCTTTATGATTTAGCCAAGAGATCCCCTCTGTTTTTATTTTTTATTTTTTTAAATATGAAATTTATTGTCACATTGGTTTCCATACAACACCCAGTGCTCATCCCAACAGGTGCCCTCAATACCCATCACCCACCCTCTCCTCCCTCCCACCCCCCATCAACCCTCAGTTTGTTCTCAGTGTTTAAGAGTCTCTTATATTCTGGTTCCCTCCCTCTCTAACCTCTTTTTTTTTCCCCCTTCCCCTCCCCCATGGTCTTCTGTTAAGTTTCTCAGGATCCACTTAAGAGTGAAAACATACAGTCTCTGTCTTTCTCTGTATGACTTATTTCACTTAGCATAACATTCTCCAGTTCCATCCACATTGCTACAAAAGGCCATATTTCATTCTTTCTCATTGCCAAGTAGTATTCCATTGTGTATATAAACCACAATTTCTTTATCCATTCATCTGTTGATGGACATTAGGCTCTTTCCATAATTTGGCTATTGTTGAAAGTGCTGCTATAAACATTGGGGTACAAGTGCCCCTATGCATCAGCACTCCTGTATCCCTTGGGTAAATTCCTAGCTGTACTATTGCTGGGTCATAGGGTAGATCTATTTTTAATGTTTTGAGGAACCTCCACACTGTTTTCCAGAGCGGCTGCACCAGTTTGCATTCCCATCAACAGTGCAAGAGGGTTCCCGTCTCTCCACATCCTCTCCAGCATCTATAGTCTCCTGATTTGTTCATTTTGGCCACTCTGACTGGTGTGAGGTGATATCTGAGTGTGGTTTTGATTTGTATTTCCCTGATGAGGAGCGACGTTGAGCATCTTTTCATGTGCCTGTTGGCCATCCGGATGTCTTCTTTAGAGAAGTGTCTATTCATGTTTTCTGCCCATTTCTTCACTGGATTATTTGTTTTTCGGGTGTGGAGTTTGGTGAGCTCTTTATAGATTTTGGGTACTAGCCCTTTGTCCGATATGTCATTTGCAAATATCTTTTCCCATTCCGTTGGTTGTCTTTTAGTTTTGTTGATTCCCTTGTCTTTGGGGATGTGTCAAGTGAGAAATTGCTGTGGCTGAGGTCCGAGAGGTTTTTTCCTGCTTTCTCCTCTAGGGTTTTGATGGTTTCCTGTCTCACATTCAGGTCCTTTATCCATTTTGAGTTTGCTTTTGTGAATGGTGTAAGAAAGTGGTCTAGTTTCATCCTTCTGCATGTTGCTGTCCAGTTGTCCCAGCACCATTTGTTAAAGAGACTGTCTTTTTTCCATTGGATATTCTTTCCTGCTTTGTCAAAGATTAGTTGGCCATACTTTTGTGGGTCTAGTTCTGGGGTTTCTAGTCTATTCCATTGGTCTATGTGTCTGTTTTTGTGCCAATACCATGCTGTCTTGATGATTACAGCTTTGTAGTAGAGGCTAAAGTCTGGGATTGTGATGCCTCCAGCTTTGGTCTTCTTCTTCAAAATTACTTTGGCTATTCGGGGCCTTTTGTGCTTCCATACAAATTTGAGGATTGCTTGTTCTAGCTTCAA
The DNA here is from genome assembly GCF_028018385.1 of Neofelis nebulosa. Classification (NCBI taxonomy): domain Eukaryota; kingdom Metazoa; phylum Chordata; class Mammalia; order Carnivora; family Felidae; genus Neofelis; species Neofelis nebulosa. The sequence continues at coordinate 223,262,335 of NC_080782.1, forward strand.
GAAGATTGCTGGTGCAATTTTGATTGGGATTGCATTGAATGTGTAGATAGCTTTGGGTAGTGTTGACATTTTAACAATATTTATTCTTCCAATCCATGAACATGGAATGTCTTTCCATTTCTTTATATCTTCTTCAATTTCCTTCATAAGCTTTCTATAGTTTTCAGCATACAGATCTTTTACATCCTTGGTTAGGTTTATTCCTAGGTATTTTATGCTTCTTGGTGCCATTGTGAATGGGATCAGTTTCTTTATTTGTCTTTCTGTTACTTCATTATTAGTGTATAAGAATGCAACTGATTTCTGTACATTGCTTTTGTATCCTGCGACTTTGCTGAATTCATGTGTCAGTTGTAGCAGACTTTTGGTGGAGTCCATTGGGTTTTCCATGTATAATATCATGTCATCTGAAAAAGTGAAAGCTTGACTTCATCTTTGCCAATCTTGATGCCTTTGATTTTCTTTTGTTTTCTGATTTCTGATGCTAGCACTTCCAACACTATGTTGAACAACAGTGGTGAGAGTGGACATCCCTGTCGTGTTCCTGATCTCAGGGGGAAAGCTCTCAGTTTTTCCCCATTAAGGATGATATTAGCTGTGGGCTTTTCATAAATGGTTTATGATGTTTAAGTATGTTCCTTCTATCCTGACTTTCTCCAGGGTTTTTATTAAAAAAATGATGCTGAATTTGGTCAAATGCTTTCTCTGCATCGATTGACAGGATCATATGGTTCTTTTCTTTCTTTTATTAATGTGATGTATCACATTGATTGATTTGTGAATGTTAACCAGCCTCGCAGCCCAGGAATGAATCCCACTTGATCATGGTGTATAATTCTTTTTATATGCTGTTGAATTCGATTTGCTAGTATCTTATTGAGAATTTTTGCATCCATATTCATCAGGGAAATTGGCCTGTAGTTCTCTTTTTGCTGGGTCTCTGTCTGGTTTAGGAATCAAAGTAATGCTGGCTTCATAGAATGAGTCTGGAAGTTTTCCTTCCCTTTTTATTTTTTGGAACAGCTTGAGAAGGATAGGTATTATCTCTGCTTTAAATGTCTGGTAGAATTCCCCTGGGAAGCCATCTGGTTCTGGACTCTTATTTGTTGGGAGATTTTTGATAACTGATTCAATTTCCTGCTGGTTATGGGTCTGTTCAAGTTTTCTATTTCTTTCTGTTTGAGTTTTGGAAGTGTGTGGGTACTTAGGAATTTGTGTATTTCTTCCAGGTTGTCCAGTTTGTTGGCATATAATTTTTCATAGTATTCCTGATAATTGCTTGTATTTCTGAGGGATTGGTTGTAATAATTCCATTTTCATTCATGATTTTTTCTATTTGGGTCATCTCCCTTTTCTTTTTGAGAAGCCTGGCTAGAGGTTTATCAATTTTGATTAGTTTTTCAAAAAACCAACTCTTGGTTTCATTGATCTGCTCTACAGTTTTTTTTTTTAGATTCTATATTGTTTATTTCTGCTCTGATCTTTATTATTTCTCTTCTTCTGCTGGGTTTGGGGTGTCCTTGCTGTTCTGCTTCTATTTCCTTTAGATGTGCTGTCAGATTTTGTATTTGGGATTTTTCTTGTTTCTTGGGTTAGGCCTGGATTGCAGTGCATTTTCCTCTCAGGACTGCCTTCACTGCACCCCAAGGCGTTTGGATTGTTGTATTTTCATTTTCATTTGTTTCCATATATTTTTTAATTTCTTCTCTAATTGCCTCGTTGATCCATTCATTCTTTAGTAGGGTGTTCTTTAACCTCCATGCTTTTGGAGGTTTTCCAGGCTTTTTCCTGTGGTTGATTTCAAGCTTCATAGCATTATTGTCTGAAAGTATGCATGGTATGATCTCAATTCTTGAATACTTATGAAGGGCTGTTTTGTGACCCAGTATGTGATCTATCTTGGAGAACGTTCCATGTGCACTCGAGAAGAAAGTATATTCTGTTGCTTTGGGATGCAGAGTTCTAAATATATCTGTCAAGTCCATCTGATCCAATGTATCATTCAGGGTCCTTGTTTCTTTATTGACCCTGTGTCTAGATGATCTATCAATTGTTGTAAGTGGAGTATTAAAGTTCCCTGCAATTACCACATTCTTATCCATAAGGTTGCTTATGTTTGTGATTAATTGTTGTATATATTTGGGGACTCCCGTATTTGGCGCATAGACATTTATAATTGTTAGCTCTTACTGATGGATAGACCCTGTAATTATTATATAATGCCCTTCTTCATCTCTTGTTACAGCCTTTAATTTAAAGTCTAGTTTGTCTGGTATAAGTATGGCTACTCCAGCTTTCTTTTGACTTCCAGTAGCATGATAGATAGTTCTCCATCTCCTCACTTTCAATCTGAAGGTGTCCTCAGGTCTAAAATGAGTCTCTTGTAGACAGCAAATAGATGGGTCTTGTTTTTTTATCCATTCTGATACCCTGTGTCTTTTGGTTGGAGCATTTAGTCCATTTACATTCAGTGTTATTATAGAAAGATACGTGTTTAGAGTCAATGTGATGTCTGTAGGTTTCATGCTTGTAGTGATGTCTCTGGTACTTTGTGGTCCTTGCAACCTTTCACTCACAGAGTCCTCCTTAGGATCTCTTGTAGGGCTGGTTTAGTGGTGATGAATTCCTTCAGTTTTTGTTTGTTTGGGAAGACATTTATCTCTCCTTCCTTCCTGAATGACAGACTTGCTGGATAAAGGATTCTCGGCTGCATATTTTTTTCTCTTCATCACATTGAAGATTTCCTGCCCTTCCTTTCTGGCCTGCCAAGTTTCGGTAGATATATCCGTCACTAGTCTTATCGGTCTCCCTTTATACGTTAGAGCGTGTTTATCCCTAGCTGCTTTCAGAATTTTCTCTTTTCCTTGTATTTTGCCAGTTTCACTATGATACATCATGTAGAAGATCGATTCAAGTTATGTCTGAAGGGAGTTCTCTATGCCTCTTGGATTTCAATGCCTTTTTTCTTCCCCAGATCAGGGAACTTCTCAGCTATGATTTGTTCAAGTACACCTTCAGCCCCTTTCTCTCTCTCTTCCTCTTCAGAATTCCTATTATACGGATAATGTTCTGTTTCATTGCATTACTTAGTTCTCTAATTCTCCCCTCATACTCCTGTATTTTTTTTATCTCTCTTTTTCTCAGCCTCCCCTTTTGCCATAATTTTATCTTCTAATTCACCTATTCTCTCCTCTGCCTCTTCAGTCCGAGCTGTGGTCACCTCCATTTTATTTTGCACCTCATTTATAGCATTTTTTAGCTCCTCATGACTGTTTCTTAGTCCCTTGATCTCTGTAGCAATAGATTCTCTGCTGTCCTCTATACTTTTTTTTAGCCCAGCGATTAATTTTATGACTATTATTTTAAATTCATGTTCTGTTATATTGCTTAAATCGTTTTTGATCAATTCGTTAGCTTACGCTACTTCCTGGGGTTTCTTTTGAGGAGAATTCTTCCGTTTCATCATTTTGGATAGTCCCTGGAGTAGCGGGGAACTGCAGGGCTCTTCCTCTGTGCTGTGTGGACTAACTTGCATTGGTGGGTGCCGCCGCAGTCAGACCTGATATCTGCCCCCAGCCCACCACTGGGGCCACTGTCAGACTGGTGTGTACCTTATCTTCCCCTCTCCCAGGGGCAGGACTCACTGTGGAGTGGTGTGGCCTCTGTCTGGGCTACTTGCACACTGCCAGTCTTGTGGCACTGCTTCAATGGGATCTGGCGTATTAGCTGGGGTGGATCCGCAAGGTGCACAGGGGCTGGAGGGGCAGGCTCAGCTTGCTTTACCTTTGGTGGTCCACTTCAGGAGGGGCCCTGTGGCACCGGGAGGGAGGCAGAGCTGTTGGAGGGATGGATCTGCAGAAGCACAGTGTTGGGTGTTTGCGTGGTGCAAGCAAGTTCGGTGACGGGAACTGGTTCCCTTTGGGATTTTGGCTGGGGGATGGGAGAGGGAGCTGGCACTGGCCAGGGCCTTTGTTCCCCGCCAAGCTGAGCTCTGTCCTCCGGGGCTCAACAACTCTCCCTCCCGGTGTCCTCTCGCCCTCCCACTCTCGGAGCAGAGCTGTTGACTTATAACATTGCAGATGTTAAGTCCGGCTGGCTGTCAGAACACACTCCGTCCGGCCCCTCTGCTTTTGCAAGCCAGACTCAGGGGCTCTGCTTGGCCCGCGGGCTGCCCCTCTGCCCTGGCTCCCTCCCGCCAGTCCGTGTAGCGCGTACCGCCTCTCCGCCCTTCCTACCTTCTTCCGTGGGCCTCTTCTCTATGCTTGGCTCTGGAGACTCTGTTCTGCTAGTCTTCTGGCAAAGAGGTTATTTAGGCAGTCTTTAACCAGTCTTCTGGTTATTTAGGCAGATGTGGGTGGAATCTAAGCGATCAGCAGAACACGGTGAGCCCAGTGTCCTCCTACACCACCGTCTTCTCCTGGATCCTGATCCCCTCTGTTTTTAAAGGCTCATGTCATTATACTGAGCTCACCCTAATAATCCAGGATAATCTCCTCATCTCAAAATCTATAACTTTAATCACATCTGCAAAGCCCTTTTGCCATATAATATCAACTACTCATAGGTCCTAGGGATTAGAGTGTGGACATCTCTGGGAAGGCCATTATTCAGCCTACCACACAGAGATTGGTGCCTGAAAAAGCCAGAGGATGAGAAGCTAGACAGAGCCGTCTGTGGCAGCTGAGTGACAAAGGGGACGAGAGCTAGAGCAAGTTGCATTTCCACTGATGATACAGCTTGCTTCCTGTGAGGACACCAGGGAAGCAATCTGGACTTGGTTAGCTTTGAATGGGGTTCCACCCAAGAGGAGCACCAGGAGCCACAGGTAGCGCCCTGGCAGAACAAGGCTAGAAGTGGACGACCAGAAGCCAGGGGCTCAGAGGAAGTGGTGGTCACCACCTGCAGGAGACGCCTGTGCTGGGAAACCACAGTGGGAATTCCCCAGTACCCAGTGGAGGTATTTCTGAGAAACTCTGAGGGCACTTCATGTGAGAAAGCATCAGCCTTCAGACAACTCCACTCCCAGAAAACTCTCTCAGATTCCAACCGTGCCTTTCCTCCCTAGTGCTGTTCTGATGCTGTGGGATGCAAAGGCAGCGAGAGAAACCAAGGAGAGTAGTAGCAAAGCAAGGTGGGGAGACATGAGCCTACACAGATTCTGTTTCCTCCCTGCAGGTCTGTGTCTGAGGCCGGTCCAAGCTGGGGGATAGAGGAAACTTTGACTTGAGTGAGCAATTGAAATTTCTGTATTAGAATGAACTGGACTTTTAAGAGCTCAAACCCAAAGTATTTGTTACTACATGAGAGTGGCATTAAAGTTGTGGATCTGCCTAGGATTTCCAAAGTTCATCAGTCAGTTATAATAAAGAATTATATCGCTTTTGGTTTGCTCTTTTTTGTTTAGTAGACCAGACTTCATAAATTACCCAGCCCTTCCTAATTCTAAATTCTGATCACCGATAGATATCGCAGCGGAAAGGCTATGCATCTCCATTAACAGGAACTTAGACACTTGTTGAGTTAAAATGTTTGGTTACAGCTTAATGATTGCAACCGCAAAGCCAGAATATTAAATTTTTATATGATAAATTATTTATGTGAAATAATGCCACGTTTCTGCCATTTTAAACAGTAAATTCTCTGAGAACTCACATGATAAAGAGTATTTTGACTGGTCAAGAAGGGCCACTATTTTTTCACCTATGATCCTTGAATTACCCTTTCCATGATCTCACAGAGCATTAGACTAATTGTTCTAGAAATGGGTCTTCTGCTAACTATATATACACGGAGAGATCATTTCACCTCTGTGAGCCTGGGTTTCTTCATGTGTAAAATGTTAACAGGAATGTCTGTCCTGCCCGTCTCATAGTGTTGTCAGGAAAATCAAATGTCACAAGGGTCATGAGAACATATTTCTAAGTTGTAAACTGTATATATAATAAGGTATTATTAGTAATTAGACACATATTTCAAAACAGGTTATAAGTTTTTAAAGAAATCTGAGATTGCTTAATGGACTATTACTAGCTCATTGCTTAACAGTCCATGCTTGATAGACTACTTCTGAAAGGACACAAAACTGCCTTTAGGTAGAGATTCGATGAAAGTGATAGGGAGGAGAAAGACTCATTTTTCATTCTGTCCCTTTTTATATCTTTTGAATTAATACCATATGTATGCATTATGTTAAACAAAATTCAACAATAATTTGAAAAATTGAAGAAAGAAGATATATTTATTCTTAATGGTATTATATTCTTAATGAATATAATATAATCTTTCTGCAAAAAGGACTTTTTAGGATCCTTGATGCTTCAGGATTAAAGGAGATGGTTTAGTTTATGCAACTAGGGCAGAATTTGGCACATAGTAGGTGTTCAGCTAGTGGCAGTGTCCTTTCCCTTGAGGTCATTGTTATGGCTATCAAGTCCTGGTGGATACAAATACAAGGCTATAGCTAGTGGGGGATGTGGGATATTAGAGAGCTTATTAGATTTTGCTGGGATGTTGGACACAGATGGTAACTGGGAACGCCAGCAAGTTGATGAATCATCTGGTAAACTGGTGGAAAAGGTGAGTGGAGCCAGAAACAGGCCAGAGAGGGCAAGGAAACAAACAGGTCCAGAGAAAGGCAACTACACTCATTATATCATGTAACCTGCTTTTCAGTTGCTGATGTGTCCAGAACGTTAAGTGCATTTTGCAAATTGCAGTTATTCTGATTTTCATGGTAGTAAATGCTCATTAAATAACAAATAGCTTGAAATCTCATTAGACTGTGGAACATTTTTTTTTTCAAATTTATGATTTTTCCTCATTTTATGGTGAGGAGCAGCGAGTCTATAAATCAGAACGCTTTATGGGAAGCTGTAACACCTAGCCCTAATGCCAAGACTGAGAATCTGATAGCATAGCTGTTAAAAATTAAGACCCCTGAAAGACTGCAATTCTTGCTAACAGGAATGCCCAAAGCAGCCAGACACTATGTCTCCCTTCTTGTTTTAATGTAGTTTTATCAATTCTGCTATTGAGTTATAGAACAAACATCCAGAATGACCCTTAGAAAGCAGGCAAAGTGAAAACAAAACAAAACAGGGAAGAACTTGGCCATGCAGGACATTATTGGTATTGTTGAGAGGACCATGGGGCACCTTAGAATCTCCTTGCTCAAAGTGTGGTTCCCAAAAAGCATCACTAGCATCACGTGGGGCATTGTTCTCAAAGCAGAATCTCAGACCCTCCCCCAAGACCTACCCAATCAGAACCTCTAGTTTCACACGATTTGTAGGTGATTTTTATGAACATCAAAATTTGAGAAGCACTGGTTTAAATGTACCGGTGTCCTTTAGGTAAAAAATCTGTTAATTGAAAGGTAGCATTCATTTTATCCCAGTAGGAGAAATGGTCGATTTTGGGTTGTTCCTTGAGAGTAAGTAATTAGTAAATAAATTTAGCTAAAAATATAACATGGCGGCACTTTTCCAGGCTTGGGGACAGGAAATCGTTCTGGGGCCAGGGCAAAGGAAAGAAGGAAACAGATGGGAAAAGAAGAAGCTCAAAGTTGGAGGTTCTAAGTCTTGGCAACCAATCGAACGTACAGTCTGTAGGGAATGTAGACTGAAGTCTCCCCGTTCTGGTGACCAGGTGAATGAGGAGAGACTATTAGTCGAAGAAGGGAACCTACTAACTAGGAAGATGCTAATGAAATGAAGTCCCCGTTTGCAACCTGAGACATTTAAAATCTACGATCTTTTCTTTTGGGGATCGTCTTTTCTTTGAAACAGTGATTCTGTTTGCCACCACGGGTTGCTTTCACTGTTTTTCCCCTCCATGGACCCTTGATTTAAAAGACTTCACCATTTACTCTCCTTTTGTTAATCAAGAACATCGTCCCCACGTTTATTCATAAAAGTGCTATTGACCAGTGAGAGATAATGTGTGTCACCACTAGAGTTGCTATAATCCCAGACAAAAGAAAATAAACTTTACAATATAATCGGTATATGAAGTTTCCATATATATGGTTTTGATGAGGAAATAACTCAAGGGTTTACCATGAATGTGAAAGTGAAGAAGAATCTACTGCTGGCTTGAGTAAAAGTTCCTGGGGCTGTAGGGGAAGACGAAGTTAAGAAGTTTTACTCTTTCTGCCATGAGCGTGTCCAATTAAAGGCATCAGTGAAAGGAACTAGGAATGAACATATATACATGGGAATGCTCAGACCCATACCACTTAAGACAAATCACACAAACAGTAGATATCGACAATCAGCTGGTGACTCTTTATTTTGACACTTGGTAACAATACATTAATGGGACTCAAATTCTGAAATATCACTTCCAATATGGAAGACCCTCATCATTCTAATTGTAGGAGACCAAGCTATAATCCATTACAACGAATATTTTCTCTTGGAAAGTCCCTATATAATCAACCAGACTCTCAGGACACTAGCTGGCTTTATGTTACATTTTTGGTGATTGAAGGAATTTGCTACAACAGATGATATTTCTGATAGTGGAAATGTACTAACATTGAACTGAAGTCTTAACCTCGCGAGTAATTTTCAGTTGGTGGGGGTGGCGAGTCTTCTTTAGCATTTAACTACACAGATCTTTAGTGAGGTTTCCAATTAACAAAAATCAAGAAAGTCTTTCTTCATAGGGTAGAAGGAGCGCTCTGTGTTGGTAAGTTTGGAGAATGATGGAGCAGCTGTTATGTGTGGATGATTATTTGGGCCCCAGCTTGAACAGAGAACCACTCTTTTTAAATTTGTGTTGCATGTTCAGGTCTAGGCGTAGTCACCTCAGGTTTGAGTCATGCTTCTGGGTTTTCATGTGTTACAGTAACTGGGTGAATATGCTACCGTGGTTCCACATTAAGAGGAATTAATACGCGGTTTAGTTAGCAAGTTAGAACTGTTTCACATTAGACACAACTTTACAGCAGACAGTTTTATAAGGAGAATGGAATGGCATGGATACAGTGTCTTGAATTAAAATATCTGTTATATATACTCTGTGTCCCCTCGGAGCTGATGACAAACCTAAGGAAGCATGCCGGAACAAGCAGACCAGAAAATTAAATTCTGCTCCTTCTCACTTTGTGTTACTAGTAGGTGAGGCGCAATTCAAAGTGCATTCAAAGATCTTTCTGTGTGTTTTCTGTTTCCTTCCTTGTCTTCTTTATAAGTCAGCCAAATTTGGTAAGATAGTTAGAAATGGGACTTTTGCAAACCTAATGACTAAACCAGGGAAATATTGGGCTAGAAAAATCCTCTGAGGGAATCAGGTCTAGTGCAGTGCCTGACATCTCAAGACTCCTGGGAATGAAATGTGATGATGTGTGTGAGAGCACCACTAAACGTAACCGGCAAGCTTGTGGAAAGGTACACATGGTTGTCTTTATGAGTGTGGCACTAGGCCATCCCAGATTATTGGAAGTTTGATTGTTTATTTTTTTAAATCTCATAGAAAGGAGCTTAGCAAATTCTTAAAATAAATTCTATTCCCATATCCACTGTAAATTCATCCTCTAAATATATCAGATCATTTCATCATTCATTTATTTAAAAAATATTTATGTTTATTTAATTTTGAGAGAGAGAGAGAGAGAGAGACAGTGTGTGAGCGGGGGAAGGGAAGAGAGAGAGGGAAACACAGAATCCCAAGCAGGCTCCAGGCTCTGAGCTGTCAGCACAGAGCCTGACGCAGGGCTCCAACCCAGGGACCATGAGATCATGACCTGAGCTGAAGTTCAATGCTTAACTGACTGAGCCACCCAGGCACCCCCTCATTCATTTCTTAACAGAGACGGAAGAGATGATCACAGTCCTCTCTGTAATGACACCTACCTAATTGGACACAAGGAATTTTTTAAGATGAAGAAAAGGAACTTCCTAAAAAAGTTTAGAAAAAAACCTTGGCTGTTTACCACTTTCACACATTTGTATATTAAAGATCACGAGAAAGAAAGCAAAATACAAATTATAATACAAAATACAAACTATAATCTGTAACTCATGACCGATAAAAAGATCATGTTACTTATTTGCTATATTTATTTTGTATTTATATTACTACCAAAATGTCACTAAAATGAGGCTAAAGGAATAACAATAATATAAAATTACCAAGAGAACAGAAGAGGCAAGAGAAGACAAGGGATAATAACAAACGTTTGAAAGATAGAGAGCAGATGGAAAATTAGAGTGGGAAAATCTGAGCATCAAATATCTGCAAAGGAGATGCCAATGAGAAGTGAGCCAGTCCTTGAAAGGCAATGCAAGAAAGTTCTTGGGAATGGGAAGTACCATCTTGGCTAGAATGGAAGGTAAAATATTTTACAACAAGAAAAATGTAATAACCAAGAATGGCTTTCAAAACTGCTAGGAAAGAAATACAAATTAAAAAAGGGATCAATATCAGAATACAAAGGCTTAAAATATAATATTCAGCATTTGTTCATTCATTCACCAAATATATATAGGATCTGAACTATATCCCTGATAGTTTTCTGGGTCTTCCATATAAAATAACAAATAAAATAGCATCCCACTGTAGCAAAGCAGATCCACAGTACAAGGCAATCAGTGGGCGGCCTGGCCCCAGCAGGCCTCTCTGGGGGGTGAGGGGAAAGACCAGCGGGATCTAAGCCTTCCTTTCTTTTTCATTCTTGGCTCAGGTGAGTTTCCCCTTTCAGCAATAAAGCGTATCATTCATCCCTTACTGTGTGACAATGTGGACTGTGTCCCAAGCCCTGACACCCAGTGTGCGGGGGTGAGCCAGATGGGACTGATTGTAGTGCATGGTGCCATGATTGAGCATTTTGAGTATGGTATTAGTAAGCTTATTCAAGAGTAGGCTTTAATTAAAGGTAAGAAAATGAGAAGATAAACCTTTCATCTGAGTGAGAGGAGACAGAAAACAAATATGTCATATGTCAGGTAATTGTAGATGCTAGTTAAGGAAAGGGGATGGGATTCCTATTTTCCATGCTGTAGTCATGGAAGTCTTCTTCCTTCATGCAGAAGAGACCTGAGGAAGCGGGGAGATTATCCCCCATCTCTCTGGGAGAAGAGCACTCCAGGCAGAAGAGATAGCAGGTGCAAAGACTCTGACCAGGAAGAGTGTTTGGCTTGTCCAAGAACAGGAAGAGGGCCCAGGTCACTGGAGCCATGTGATGTGGGGAAGAGTAGTAGGAAATGGTATCAGAGAGGCAGCCAAAGGGCCAGGTCGTATACATCCTTACAGACCACGATAAAGACTTTGAATTTTATTCTGTGTGAGACCAGAAACATGAAGAGTGTTTTGAAAAGGGATTGGTGGAATCTGTCTTGTGTGTGACAAGGATCACTGACTTCTGTTATGGGACATGGATTTGGGGGAGTGAGGACAAGAGCAGGGAGACCATTTTGGAGACTTGAAATAATCCAGGCAAAAGACCATGGTAAGGATTATAAAGTGATGGAGATTGTGAAGGAAGAAAGAAGTGGTTAGATTCTAGATGTCTTTTATTTATTTTTTAATGTTTATTTATTTATTTTGAGAGAGGCAGAGCATGAGCCAGGGAGGGACAGAGAGAGACAGAGAGCTAGAGAATCCCAAGCAGTCTCTGAGATATCAGTGCAGAAGAGTCCAATGGTGGGGCTCAGCCTCATGACCATGGGATCGTGACCTGAGCCGAGATCAGGAGTTGGATGCTTAACTGACTGAGCCACCCAGGTGCCCCATGGATATATTTTAGAGGTTGAGCAATAGGACCTCCCAATGGATTGGATGTGGCATGGAAGAGAAGGATTGGAGTCCAGGATAATCACAAGAGTTTGGGTCTGAGCACCTGGAAGAATGGAGTTCCCATATATTCAGATAGGAAGACTATGGAAGGAATGTCTAAGGTTTATGTTGTTGTGGCTGTGGTTATGATCATGGTTGGGATTGTTATTGGGGGATGCAGATCAAGAGTTTGGTTTTGTATTACTGAGTTTGAGATGCTTGTTAGACACCTAAGAAAAGATGCTGGGTAGGCAGTCTGGGATAGTAGATAAGTTAGGATTAGACAAAGCAATTTGCTTGTTAGTAGCAGAAGATGCTTATTTTCAGCCATGGCACTAGATGAACTTACTTAAGAGTGAGAGCAAATTGAGGTCTGAACTTGTGGGCCCGCAGACACTTAGAGTTCCTACAAGTTAGGCATATGAAGAGGGTGTAGCTGAGAAGGCTGGAAAGGACAAGCCAGTAGAATCAAGAGTGAAGGCAGAGCCAACCAGAGCAGGAAAAGGTAGAGTTCCAAAGGCAAGGTGAAGAGTGTTCTGAGACAGAAGGAATGAGCATCTGTGTCAAAAACTTCTGGTGGTTCAGATAAGATGGCGACCAGGATTTGACCACTGGACTGGCCAACGTGGAGGTCTTTGGAAGAGCGGGTTCACTGCAGTGATGGGGTAAGAAGCCCCATCTTAAGTTCAAGAAAAATATGAAGGGAGGAAGTAAAAATAGAAAGTAAAGACAACCAGTTGGAGGAGTGTTGCTATGAAGGCCCATTGACATTTCTTTCACAGAGAAAGGAACATTTTAAATTATAAGGTACAGATGGCCAATCAATAGTTTTAATCAAAAGTTGGGGTGGAATATAGTCTATCATGAATTGAAGAAATAGCTTTAAATCATGCATTATCTTCAACAAACTAATAAAAAAACGAATGCGGTTCTGCACAGTATGATAGTCACTATCACTCTGCATCTATTTTTTTTTCAAAATAATTATGAAAGCCCTGATTATTTTCCACCAGTGTCCTATTTGCTAATTTATATTTTAAATTATCTTTGCTTTTTTCTGAATGCATGCCATACTTCTGTTTTATCCTTGGGGCTCCAAGGTGAAATCAGAATGGGATTTTTCCAATATTTTCAGTTTTTGTTAAAAAGAAGCCACTAGAGGGATGGTGGGAGCACACAGTATCACAGCTCCTCTTCCTCTGCTGCTGGTGAAATCTGGTAGGAAAAAAAAGAAAAAGCAAAACAACAAAAACTTAAAGGACTGCCCTAATGGGACAAAAGTACATAGAAGGGAAATTTAGTATAGTGCAAGGTGAAGAGAGATGTTAAGTAAGAGTCGATTGCCTTGGGAATGATACTGGAGGTTCAATCAACCAGGATATGTTAGGCTTTGCTGCAATAATGAATAACCTCCAAATCTTAGCAGCTTATTTCACACTCATTCCTGCTGTATCCTGGGTTTATATAGAGGTGGGTTCTGCTCATCAGAATCACTCAGGAACCCAAACTGCCGGAGCAAGCATCATCTCCAACATTGCTGGTTGCCATGCCAGAAGGAAAGAGAGAGAAACTCTCATGGGTCCCATACCAGCAATTAGATGCCGTGGTATAGAAGTGATATATGTCATTTCTGCTTGTAACCTATTGACTAGGGCTATTTATATGACCCTACTCACCCCACTCAGCAAAAAGGGGGTGCCTAAAGTCACCCTACCACATACCAAAAAAAGAGAAGACCTGAAAATATTTTACAAGTAGCACTAATATCTGCAACAGGGATGGTCTGAGCTGATGGGATGTGTATAAGACTAAGTCTGTTTAACGTAATTCTCAGTTCCCCCATTCGATATGCCCTTGAGTCACTGCCTGGCGCCAGCATTGACCTACCCTGCCTCCAATGCCTGCAACTGTGACGTCCATGCAAAGGGAAGCACAGTGAACTTGGAAGGCGGGATTCTGAGTGGCATCTTTATCCAGCCAGCTGCATGGGCTTAAGCAAATCACACAGCATCCACTAGGCTGTGATTAGTTGTGATTACCTCCCTTACAAAATGAGGAAATCCCTCACATCTCTTCTTGGTCTACCCTGCTTTGATTCGAAGCGATACGCGCTCCTGGACCAGTTTGCCAGATTCTAGGGAGTGGGGAAAGCTGCGTACTACTCCAGATCCAAAGTTTGGTTTTGAGTGGGGGCTGCTGCCCTGAGGCCGGGGCCCCCAAACCCAGGTAGGAGCTGTCCCACGCCCCCTCCCCCAGGCTTCTAAGTACAAAGGAATTAGCCACCTGTGAGATACAGAGTAAAAAGTCAGCTCATGTAGCACAATTTAGTGTTTTTAGACACTTAAAAAGCAGCAAAGAGAAGGGAATCTAACAGTGGTCAGAAGGGAGAGCAAGTGACGGGTCCGGGGGTGGGGGGGGAGGGGAAGGAGGGTCTTCTGCTTAATCTACTCAGAGCTACTGGATCAGCTGCTGGAACTAATCCGCCTAGACTGAATTGAACGGAGTTTGACTAATTTTTTATATTTATTTTTATATATTGTTTCTATACTACATCAACCAATAGATTTTATTTGATCGTATTTTTACCAAGTCACACAATTGTTTTACCACTTCAGGAGGTAGCCCGTGAATATTCACAAGTAACCCTCGTCATTAAAGTCTTTGTCTAGGCCTGTGAGTTTAGGGTGGTTTGGGTTGGAAATGCATTCTTTTTCTCATTTATATTTATCATATACTTTGTAAGCATTTTTCTAGCATCGGGTATGTGCTAAGCAGTATGTGAGGCCCCGGGGATACAAGATCAATACAGTGTAATTCCTGACTTCAAGGGGCCCGTTGTCTTACAGGAGAAGGAACTGGGAAGAATTGTCAACACGCATCCCCACAGCCAGGACTCTCCCCACTCCTGTCCCGCGGGCTGCAATGAGGTGACACGGCCCTGCCACCCTCGTGGGTGCTGTTAAACATGTGAGGTCCCTAGCTCAGCCCAACCTCCCCACTGCTCAGCACTCTTTTTATTTGCCTCCTTTTACCATTCCCCTGGGCAACATTCCCATCCCTTTTCCTACTCTTCTAACACCCCCACCCACCTCCTCCTCTGTAGACAATCCACCTCTCCAACAGCTTTTCCAGAATCTAGCTGGGAACCAGCCAGTAGCAGCCTCAGTACTTTCCCCTTCCCTGTTTGTATATAGCAAAGGCTTCCATTTAACTAGAAAGACATGTTTTTTTACTTAAATTTCTCTTGAAAATACACAAGGGTTTAAATTAAGGGTAAAAATTGCAATTTCAAATCACAAACGTTTTTTTTGCCAAAATCTGAAATGTTTGAAAAAATAGGTCAAGAGGCTTTCTTAAAGCGTCAGGTTTTCCCATCTGTGGTTAGATTTGTAGATCACATGTGAGGCCCTTTCATGTGTGGATGTCATCGTTCCAAGAGCCTGCTGGCTGTGCCTTTTATTTCTCCAAGCAAGGCTAGTGCACCATGGGGGTGCTCTGAGGACCTGTGAGTCTGGGCAGCAGTTTCTAATTAGGGCTGTGACCTTGACTATATTCCCTAACTCCCTGGGTCTCAGGAAACAGGGATGGCACCAGGCTAACCCATAACTCAGCCTGGAAACTTCACGTCTTCACGGCACACCGAGATTTTTGGATAACAGATGGACATTTCAATTATTCTGCCTTATCAGTAAAGAGGAAAGGTGTGGGAGGTGAAATTATCCATATCCTTACTTTTATAGGCAGAATCAAACACTGAACCATGTTTTACAGGGAAATGTTTTCAGCCCTGCATTCAGCATTCGAAACATCTGCTACAGATGCCCAGCAATGGGGACAAAATTTATGGGACACAATAGGAGGAAGACCTTCCTCCTCTGAGCTATGGAATGAAACGCTGTGCCCTCTGAGGGCAGGGATTAGAATTATCGTTGTGCTGAACACCATAACCCTATAAATTCTGTGATCTTTTTGTTGTTGCCCTTAATAGGCTAATATGTACCTTCATCTTCAGGAGATAAGAAGTTTTGTGTACATGTGTGTATGTGCATGTGTGTGTAAGTGTCAGCACCAGGGTTTATGAATTTCTGAAGATGGAGAGATTAAGAAATAATTCTGTGATATTCACACACATGAGGTCTCGGTATTTTTTTCTTCTCTTTTTTAAAGTACGTATGTATGTGCATGTGTATGAGAGCTGAAGAATAACAAAACTCTCAACTAAATACTAAGTCAGCTTGAAAGAAATTCAGAACGAGGCCTGATTCCGCTTCTGCATGGAGTCACAGTATTTTCTTTTCCGCTGAGTTCATCTGGGACACTGGGGTCATGGACACCCAGATGTTCTTGGGTTCCACACGGGTGAAGAGCAGCTTAAATGTGTTTGCAGGATTCACCCATGAGGCCTGGGCTGTTGGTACCCCCAAGGGCTCCTGTTGTCTGTTGGTCTCACTCGCCTAGACCAGTCCTCTTTCATTCATCTGAAGAGGGTTTTTTTAATGTTTTGTTTTTGAGAGAGAGAGAGAGAGAGAGAGAGAGAGCAAGAGAGCGAGCATTAGCTGGGGAGGAGCAGAGAGAAAGAGGGAGAGAGAATTCCAAGCAGGCTCCGCGCTGTCAGCACAGAGCCCAACGTGGGGCTGGAACCCACAAACCGTGAGATCATGACCTGAGCCAATGTTGGACGCTTAACGGAATAAGCCACCCAGGCATCCCCTCATTTGAAGAGATTTGAAGTTATCTTCCTGGACTTCCTCCAGCTCCACCCCTGCCATGACCCCCCCTTCCCCTCAAAAAAGTCAGAGCCATGCTATACCCTGGGCTCTAGTTCCCTAACGTGGCCACACTGGCCACGCCATTGTCTGGTTGACTCCCTCCCACTCTTCTTTCTTCTAGGACCAGGGGTCTTCTCCCTGCTTCAGGCTTCCTGGGCTCTGACTTACTGCAGTGTTCTTTCCACCAAGCTCCCATAGGTCTGTGATACAGCCTGGGATTCTGCATTTCTAGCAAGCTCCGAGGTGAGATTTTTGCAGTCTGGCCTGAGACCACATATTGAGAGCAAGCCTTAGAAGTACCCCTGGGGCTGCAGGTGTTGGTGCCTGGCCAGGCTGTCCCATTGGCCTCTAGGCAGCCCTGGTTACAGGCACACCTCTCAGGAGAAGGGAAGAGGCTAGTTCTTGGGGTGGAAAGGACTCACATTAGGCTGGGTTTTGGAAGGAAAAAAAAACCCCAGAAAAATACAGCTTTTTCTAATTACAGATAAGAAACTAGTTATTTTAAAGAGAGAAAAGAAATGTAATAGACTAAAATTGCAGTTCCCTAGGTATAGCCTAAGAAATATTGGTCCTGTGAGATGTTAACAGCAGTTGTGAGCAAAAGAGTTTTCTATGCTCGCATGAGTCCTAGAATCTAGAATCTAAACACCCACCGGGTTAAACAAAGTTTAATAGGTTTCTTTCCTTTTCAGGGGCTTTTATAAGTTAATGTGCATTGTGGATCTCCGAAAAGGACATAAAACATGAACCATTCCCCCAAAGTATTTTCCAAGGAAATCCCTAGGTTTTTTCAGGGGGGCTAATAAGACTGAAGTCCATGAAGTTCCCTTTGGGAAAGGGCAGCATGGGGACCCAGTGTCAACGCCGTCAACCTTCTCACCTCATTCTCCTGCCCCAGAGATTATAAAATACAATAGTGTGTGTTTTCTCAGACTTATTTGCTGATGTGATAACGTAGTCATTTTTTAAGATGTTCATGGGCCCATAAGCATTTGGCTATTGTTATTTAATTCTTTTAAACAAATGCCACGCATTTGTTTTAAGTGCTGAGGCTGGAATGTGAAAATCCTGACATCTGTTCATCCCCACATTACAGCAAGACTGAAAGATAATTCCTTCCTCACTGTTTCCTCTCCTTACTATAGTTAGAAGGGTTGAGAATGAGAGAAAGTAAGGGGCAGAGTGTTGAGAATGGTGAAAGGAATACGTTTCTCTCATTGCATCACCGATAATTTAAAAAGCCTAGACATCTCGAAATTAAACGTGTTTGAGTAAGCTTTAGAGTTTCTCTTTGAGATTCAAGAGTTTGTGTAGATATCAGGAAAATGTCGAATAAGTATACGCGGAGAGCAATGCCTCTTCCAGATTTTGCTGAGTGGTCTGCATCCTGGTGAGTATTTAGTGGCAAGGAAAAGTGGAGATGTTCTTTGGAGAGTCTCTTGTCTCTCCTCTTCTCTTCTCTCTTCTCTCTTCTCTTCTCTTCTCTTCTCTTCTCTTCTCTTCTCTTCTCTTCTCTTCTCTTCTCTTCTCTTCTCTTCTCTCTCTCTCTCTCTCTCTCTCTCTCTCTCTCTCTCTCTCTCAGAGTGAGGCATGCATCTGGAATTCCTGTGGTTCTGTTGCAAGCAGACAGGGAGAGGCAATTCATATGGTCACAGCCACAACAGTATGCAGAGGGGGCATCCAGTTCGCTTAATGGGTACATTCTCTACCAAAATTCTGCTGTAATCCTTGGGGGAAATTACATAGACTAGATGGAGCAAATGAAGTGGGGTGTGTGTGTGTGTGTGTGTGTGTGTGTGTGTGTGTGTGTGTGAGGTGGTAGGTAGCTGGGATTAGAGATGGGTGGATTTATGAATTGAATAAAACAATAAATGCTATACTTAAAAATAGTAAAAGTGGAAAGTCATCCCTCCACTGTGATTGCATATTTCTTTCCCCCTGGGATTGTGTTGGACCTATCGGAGCTGGCAGGGGAGGGCCTGTATTGTGGAGGTTGCCTTGGCAACCGCAATAAGTGAGCTTTCCTCTAAAAACTTCACTGGCCCCAAAACAGGCCCAGGCAAGTCCACAATTCAGTGGCTACGAGCACTTTCTTATTCTAAAACATTGCTACGACAATTGCTAAGAATCATAAGGAGAAGGAAGGGAGGCTATATCGTGCTTATCTTTTCTTCCTCCAGGACATCGACACAAGGCGCTCTCAATTGCAAAGTCAATGTCCATTTCCCAAAATATAAAATTAAGAAAAAAATTTTTTGCCAACTTGAACATGTAAGCTCTTAGGCATCTAAGTGAGAGAATTAAAACTCTATTTACAACATTTAATTTATTAATTTACATATGTGTAGAATGACTGCATAAAACTGAAAATAAAATTATATACACTCATTAATTTGGAAATATTGTTTTATTCTCCTCTGACATTTCATGAAACAATCTGATTTAAATGCATCATGTGTGTCGTGGCCTTCAGCAACTTTGCCATCACTGGAAACTCTTTTTGATTTTTTAACAGTTTTCCAAATCACATGATCTTCTCTGCCACCCACGCTTTGACAGCACAGTTATTTGTAAGTCCAGATGTGATGCTATCACAGAAAACTTTATTCCAGACTGCAAATACCCATTTCCACAATATTAGGACACGTTTTCTTCGTATAAATCATTATTTGTGGTTTAGTAATGGCATGACCGCTTATTGTATTGCCTTTTTAAAAAAGCTTATTAGGGGCCCCTGGGTGGCGCAGTCGGTTAAGCGTCCGACTTCAGCCAGGTCACGATCTCACAGTCCGTGAGTTCGAGCCCCGTGTCAGGCTCTGGGCTGATGGCTCGGAGCCTGGAGCCTGTTTCCGATTCTGTGTCTCCCTCTCTCTCTGCCCCTCCCCCGTTCATGCTCTGTCTCTCTCTGTCCCAAAAAAAAAAATAAATAAAAAATGCCAAAAATAAATAAAAAACGTTGAAAAAAAATAAAAAATAAAAAAGCTTATTTACAAAGACATAAGCAACTTGAAAGGATGAGGTTGAACGACCCAAAGGAAAGATGATTATACTCTGTTAAATTTGTTCGACTCCCTTTTATTAATTTAAATGCATTATATTAGATGACCTAACAAAATAGCTTCAGTAAAAACAAAACCACTCCCTGAGCGTGTGCCACACACTGCTTAAACATGTGCACAGTAAGGATCTGAGTGTTTCAGATGAGGCTTCCTGAGAAGACACAGCTGTGGACCAGGCAGAGGCAGCACCCCGTGGTCTGCTGAGGCTATTGAATGGTTTCCACTTGTGTGTGTGTGTGTGTGTGTGTGTGTGTGTGTGTGTGTGTGTGTGTGTTAACCAGGTGATTAAGCAGCACACACACACACACACACACACACACACACACACACACAGAAAATGGCCATCCTCTCATTTTCCCAGAGGGAATTACAAAGACAAGATCTTAACAACAGCATGTCATTATTTTAGATTAGTGGTTCTCAGCCCTGTCTGCACATTAGAATCATCTAAAAAGCTTTTAAAAAACACTGATGATACCCAGGCCTCACCTCAGAGCAACTAAAGCAGAATCTCTGGGGTGGAGTCAGAGCATCAGAAGTTTTTAAAGTTCCACAGGCGATTCTAATTTATAGCCAGCTTGAGAACCAAAGTTTTAGATTATCAGACATAAACCAAATGTCCTCATATCTTGATCGAGATAGAACAAATGTCCTAGTATCTCAAAATAGGAAGTTGGGAAGTAGTCACCATGCTCTTCTGGGTTTCAGCAGATTTTCGGACGTTCTGCTTTATATGAATGCCTGGTTGGCACCTTGTTTTTCCAGTCCGTGCTTCCATTCTTTCTTTGCCCCATCCTTTAAAACACCCTCCTCACCTGTACACTTAGAACACAACCAAGTTCTTCTGGGCTAATAGCACCACCCAGAGCTTGGTGCAGGGAATTAATTTCCCCACCAGCTTCCTTCCCACTCAATAGGGGGTGCACCCCCAACTCCTCAACTCTGCCCCCCCCCCCCACCTGCCTACACTCACACACATATTTCCTATCTTGTATCTTCCAGTCTTTAGTTGATATCACTAGAGACATTCTCTTTCTGGTGTAACAACTTTCCTTCCACGCTTTTCTTCTAATAAAGTCCACATAACAAAAAGTAATAATAGCTTTCTCTTTTTACCCTATATCCGTATCATACATTGTACTAGGCACTTCACATACCTATCATTTATGCCTCATGATGAATCTAGCTAAGACTCAATTTGCAGATAAGGATGTAAAGCTTAGAGAGAAAAAGTACTTGCCCAAGATTACCGAGGTAGCAAGGAGTAGATCTGGGATTCAAGTTCTGATGTATCTGACTAGAAGCTCTGATCTCTGCTATTGTCATACACTCAGTCTTCATTTACATGCAACTTATACAGTGATAGCCCCTTATGCCTGATTTACTGCTCTCTGTCACTGTCTTGAAATTGCTAATAATTTTGGAACAAGGAGCCCCACGCTTTCATTTTGCACTGGGCCTCACAAATTAAGTAGCCAGTCCTGCTCACCGAGTCCTATCAAAAATAATGGCAAGTCACCCTATTTCCTTTGGTAACCCAAACCTACTCAAATAATGGCCATTTAAGGAAATGTAGAATTCAACTTTAAAACAAATCTGTGAACTTGAAAATAGATCAAAATGACCTAATCTGAAGAACAGAGAGAAAAAAAGACAAAAGAAAAAATGAACAACAATAGAAGAGCAGTGACAATGTCTCAGGGACCTGTGGTCCAGTCAAAAGTTCCAGAAGGAGAGAAGAGAAAGAAATAGAAGAATTACTTGAAGGAACAATGTGCAAAACTGCCTAAAATTTGGTAGAAGACACACACTCACAGCTGAAGTTTAATAAACTCCGCACAAGGTAAGTATAAAGAATACCACATTCCTCTCTATAAGAGAGAAACTTTATATCTAAAGATGAGAAATTGAAAGTAAGTGGATAGGATGGGGCGCCTGGGTGGCGCAGTCGGTTAAGCGTCCGACTTCAGCCAGGTCACGATCTCGCGGTCTGTGGGTTCGAGCCCCGCGTCAGGCTCTGGGCTGATGGCTCGGAGCCTGGAGCCTGTTTCCAATTCTGTGTGTCTCCCTCTCTCTCTGCCCCTTCCCCGTTCATGCTCTGTCTCTCTCTGTCCCAAAAATAAATAAAAACCGTTGAAAAAAAAAATAATTGTGTTGTGTCTAAAAAAAAAAAAAAAAAAAAAAAAAAAAAAAAAAGAAAGTAAGTGGATAGGAAAATATATAACATGCAAACAGCAAAACTGAGAAAGCTGAAGTGGCTATACTAATATCAGATGAAGTAGGCTTTGAGACAAAGACAGTTGCCAAAGCAAAGAGAGACATTTCATAATGAAAAAATATCCAATTCATCAGTAAGATTTTTAGTTATGAGTATGTATCTGTCTAAATAACAGCAGAGCTTCAAAATTCATGGAACAATATTGACAGATGTGAATGGAAAAAAAAATCCCACGAGACTTGTTGGAGAATTTAACATCCCTTTCTCAGACACTGATAGACCAATCAGACAAAACAGTTTAGTATAGACATAAAAGATATGAATAACATTAACTAATTGATATTTATAGAGCACTTCACTTAGAATAGAATAGTCATTCCTTTTAAGAGCACGTGTTCACCAAGAAAGACAATCTGGTTGGTCATAAAAGAAGTCTCAATAAATAGTATTAAAATCATTCAGAATATATCATTTAATTACTATGAAATTAAATTAGAAATTAGTAGCAATAAGATATCTAGAACACTTCAAATTTAATTGGAAGTTAAGACGCTTGTAAGTAATTTAGGTATCAGAATATTATAAGAACAGTTAAAAATATCTAAAACTGAATGAAAATAAAGATATATTAATATTTGTGAAGTGCATCTAAAGCAGTTCTTAGAGGAAAATTTATAGCTTTAAATATTTATATTACCAAAGAATGGTCTACACTTGATGACATAAGAGTCTACTCCAAGAAGATAGAAAAGTAGAACAAACTCAAAATAAGTAGCAGAAAGGAAATAATAAAGATCAGAAATTAGTAAACAGACAATAGAAAAATTGAACAAAACCAAAAATTGGGAAAGACCATCAAGATTGATAAACTCCTAGTTAAACTGAGGAGTAGGGAGAAGAGAGAGAAAGAAGGAGAAAAGAGGTGGAGAACACAAATTATTAATATCACAAATGAAGTAGGGATTATCACTACAGATTCTATAGCTACCAAATGGATAATAAGAACAAATTTATACACCAAATTTAACAACTTAGATAAGGTGGAAAAATGTCTTGAAAAATAAAACTTACCAAATATGACATAAATTGAAACTGAATTTTGAATAGGCTAATATCCAGTTTAAGATTAAAAATTGTTATTAAAAATATTCTCACAAAGAATATTTCAGGGCCAAATGGTTTAGCTGGAAAATTCTATTGGACATTTAACGGATGGCAGAAAAACTTCAACTTGACATACAATCTCTCAGAAAATAGAGGAGAGATCACTTCCCAGTTCATTTTATGAAGCCAGGGAAACTTTAATACAAAAATCTGTCAAAAACATTTCAAAAATAACTACCAAACCAATATTCCTCATGCACATAAAGCAATAATATTTAATAAAACATTAACAAATTGAAATTGTGAAAATATCAAAACAATAATACATTTTGACCAAAAAGGGCTTATCTTAGAAATTCATGGTTACTTTAACACTCAAAATTTAATCAGTGTAATTCACTACAATAACAGAATAAAGGAGAAAACCCATATGATGACTTCAATAGATGCAAAAAACATTTCATAAGATTTAACACTCTCAATCATGATAAAAATTCTCATCAAACTATATGGGAACTTCCTCGATTTGATAAAATTCTTTTAAAAACTACAGCTAAAATCATAATGGTGAAATCATTGTTTTTTTCCTAATATCAAGAATAAGGAAATAGAGTCAGCCTGAGGATACATCTTTCCTTTGTGCTATTTCCCTTCTGGTCAAGCATAAGCCCCAGTAAAAGTCTTGCCTAGAAAAAAATAAATAAGGAAATAATGCCCCCTTCTCACAACTTCTATTTAACATGGTACTGGAGTTCCTAGTCAGTGAAATAAGATAAGAGAAAGAAAAATAAGGCATAAAAATTAGAAAGGCAGTGGTAAAACTGTGTCTATTTGCAGATGATATGGTTGTTTATATAGAAAACTCCAAGGAATCTAAAAAATGACTACTAGAACCAATAAATTAACATGTTTTCAGGATAAAAGGCTAAATGTACAAAAATGTGCAAAAGTCAATGTGTTTTTTTAAATGAGCAGCAAACCTTTAGAAAATAAAAACCATTCCATTTGCAATAACATGAAAAACGGGAATAAATTTGACAAAAAAAATGCTATAAGACCATAGTTTAGAGCTATAAATATCCCTAAGATAGAGACTAAGTAGAGAAATATGCCATATTTAAGTATTGGGAAATTCAATATTAAATTGTTAATTCTCCCCAAATGGATATATAGATTGAGTGCAACCCCACTCAACTCCAGCAAGATTTGTTGTAGAAAACAACAGACATATTCTAAAACTTATGTGGAAATACTAAGTATCTGGAATATCCAAAGACCTCTTTTTTTTTTTTTAATTTTTTGTTTTGTTTTGTTTGTTTAACGTTTATTTATTTTTGAGACAGAGAGAGATAGAGCATGAATGGGGGAGGGTCAGAAAGAGAGGGAGACACAGAATCTGAAACAGGCTCCAGGCTCTGAGCTGTCAGCACAGAGCCCGACGCGGGGCTCGAACCCACGAACTGTGAGATTGTGACCTGAGCTGAAGTCGGACGCTTAGCCGACTGAGCCACCCAGGCGCCCCCCGAAGACCTCTTTTAAAGGAAGGACAAAATTAGAAGATTTAAACTAATCAACTTTAAGATTACCAAAAAGCTACTATGGGACTAGCATGAGGATTGACAAATAGATATATGTAACAAAATGGAGAGCTTATGTGCCCATTTACTGTTCAATAAACATTTCAAAGCAATCACTGGAAAAATGGAAGGCTGTCACAAATGGTGCTGGAAATATGGGATATCTACAAGGAAGGAGAGGGGAAAAAGAACCTCCACCTCTGCTCACACACAAAAATTAGAGATAGTCATAAACAAAACTGAAACCATAAAGCTTTTTGAAACAAACATATGAGAATAACTTTATGACGAGAGTGGCCAAAGATTTCTAAGATAAAGCAAAAAAAAAAAAAAACATTAGCTATTAAAGACAAAATTGATTAAACTTCATCAGAATTAAAAGTTATGTTCCTTTGAAAGAAATCATTTAAAAATCCTTTAAAAATGAATAGGCAGGCCACATCCTGGCAGGAAATGTTTTCTTTTTTTTAAAAAAAATATAATTCATTGTCAAATTGGCTTCCCTACAGCACCTATTGCTCATGCCAACAAGTACCCTCAATGCCCATCACCCATTTTCTCCTCTCCCCCACTCCTCCATCCACCCTCAGTTTGTTCTCTGTATTTAAGAGTCTCTTGCAGTTTGCCTCCCTCCCTCTCTGTTTGTCACTATTTTTTCCCCTTTCCTTCCACCATGGACTTGTGTTAAGTTTCTCAAGATCTACATGTGAGTGACAACATGGTATCTATCTGTCCTTCTCTGATTGACTTATTTCACATAATATCTTCCGGTTCCATCAACATTGTTGCAAATGGCAGGATTTCATTCTTTCTCATTGCCAAGTAGTATTCCATTGTATATATAAACTACATCTTCTTTATCCATTCATCAGTTGATGGACATTTAGGCTCTTTCCATAATTTGGCTACTGTTGAAAGCGCTGCTATAAACATTGGGGTACAAGTGCCCCTATGAATCAGCACTCCTGTATCCCTTGAGTAAATTCCTAGCAGTGCTATTGCTGGGTCATAGGGTAGATCTATTTTTAATTTTTTGAGGAACCTCCACACTGTTTTCCAGAGTGGCTGCACCAGTTTGCATTCCTACCAACAGTACAAGAGGGTTCCCATTTCTCCACATCCTCGCCAGCATCTGTTGTTTCCTGAGTTGTTCATTTTGGCCACTCTGACCAGTGTGAGGTGGCATCTCAGTGTGGCTTTGATTTGTATTTCCCTGATGATGTGTGACATTGAGCATCTTTTCATGTGTCTGTTGGCCATGTTCCATGGTCTTCTTTGGAAAAATGTCTATTCATGTCTTCTGCCCATTTGTTCTCTGGATTATTTGTTTTTCGGGTGTAGATTTGATGAAGAATTGATATACAGGAAATGTATCTCTCTCCTACAACTCAGTAGTAAAGGAGACAAACAACCTAGTAAAAATGCATAACCGCTTTGCACAGACACCACACAGAAGATATATGAAAGACCAATAAGAACATGAAAAAGTGTTCAATATCGTTAATCATTAGGGAAATTCAAATTGAAACCCCAACCACTGCAAACTCAATTAGAATGACTCAAATTAAAAAAGAAAACACCCTGAAAACAGCAAATATAGGCAAGAGTATAAGTGGTTGGTACTTTCATATATTGTTGATGAGATGGTAAAAAGATGCAAAGAAGGGAGTGCCTGGGTGGTGCAGTTGGTTAAGCATCAAGTCTTGGTCTTGGCTTAGGTCATCTTCTTGTGGTTTGTGAGTTCAAGCCCCGCATCAGGCTCTGCGCTGATGGTGTGTATCCTGCTTGGGGTTCTGTCTCTCCTTCTCTCTGAGCTTTCCCTGCTTGTGTTCTCTCTCTCTCTCTCTCAAAATAAATAAATAAACTTTAAAAAAAAAGATGCAAAGAGTTATAACCACTTTGAAAAAAGTGTTGCAGTTTCTGATAAACCAAAAATCATATACCTACCCTGCAACCAGTAATTCCACTTGTAGGCATTTTCCCAAGAAAAATGAAAACATAAATTCACAAAACACCTTGTACACAAAAGTTAGTCTCAATTTTATTTGTCATAAGCGTAACCCAGAAAACAACCTAGGTGTCCATCAGTGGAACGGAGGATGAATTGTGGTATATTCATACAAAAGAATACCACGGAACAACTAAGAAGGAAAATCTACAGATAAATGCAACAAGGTGGTTGAATCTGCAACATATTATGTTGAGAGAAAAAAACCTTATACAAGACTATATATCGTACAATTCCATTTATGGGAAGTTCTAGAATAGACAAAACTAATCTGTTGTGAAGGAAATCAGAACAGAGGTTTCCTCTGGAGAGATGAGGAGGAAGATTGCCTGGGAAGGGACATAAGAGCACTTATTGGGATAATGGTCATTTTCTGTATCTTAGTGGTGTTTTGGGTTACACAGGTGTATGCAATTGTCAAAACTAATCAAATGTATTCTAAGGGGTTCGAGATAGTGTAGGAAGACCCTGAATGCACCTTCTTTTGCAACATAACAACTCTACAGCTACATATGGAATAATTCCATCTGAAAAAGTTCTCAAAACTAAAATAGTGCCTCTACAACAAATGACAAAATGGTCACATTAAGAAGGGCAGGAGGGGCAGAGAGAGGCTCTTGCCAAAACCCCTCACCCCAGCCACAGGGACCCACAACTGGGAGAGATCTCAAAAGTATGGAGTTTTTCTTGAGGAGTGGGGAGTTTGTGCTCCATAATGGACAGTGCAACACTTGGGTTCTGCCCCAGAGACAGCCCCCAAAACCAAACTAGCAGGAATTATGTCCAGACGAACCATAGAACTGTAAGGAACAAAGAATCCACTCTTAAGGGCTCACACAGAGACTCACTTGCCCCAGGACTTAGCACAAAAAAAGCAGTTTGAAGCACCTAGACCTTACATGTAGGAGACCTGCTTACTGAACTTACAGTGACTACTGTAAAGGAAGGAACTTAGTGGGACTCTCTATGGATAGAAGGCTAGCAGTTACCATTTCTGTAATCTCATTCCTAGATTGCACTTCTGTGCCCCACAGGTTATCTTTTATATAAGACCACTCCTTCAAGACTGGGACAGGTAGCTATTTCACCCAGCACTTAGAAACAAATCAGAAAATCATCAAAATGGGAAAACAGGAATATGTTTCAAATGAAAAAAAAAAAAAAAAAGACAAAACCTCAGAAAAACTCTGATATACACAGAAGTAATCTGCCTGATAAAGAGTTTAAAGTAATGGTCATAAAGATGCTTATCCAACTCAGGAGAAGAATGGATGAACACAATGAGAACTTCAATGAAGATGTAGAAAATATAAGAAAGTATCAAAAAGAAGTCATAGAGCTGAAGAATGCAATAGCTGAATTGAAAAATACACTAGAGGGATTCAACAGCAGACTTAATGAAGTAGACCAGATCGGTGAGCTAGAAGAAAAATCAATGGAATTCAACCAGACAGAGCAGAGACTTTAATACCCCATTTACATCAATGGATAGATCATCCAGACAGAAAATCAATAAGGAAACATCAACCTTAAACAACACATTACACCAGATGGGACTTAACAGACATTAACAAAACATTCCATTGAGAAGCAACCAAATACATTCTACTCAAGGGCACACGGAACATTCTCCAACACAGCTCATATTAGGCCACAGAACAAATTTCAATAAATTAAAGAAGATTGAAGTCATATAAAACATCTTTTCTGAGCATAATTATACAAAACTAAAAAACCAATCACAAAAAGAAAACTGGAAAAAAACACAAAAACATGGAAATTAAACAACATGCTACCAAACAACCAATGGGTCATCAAAGAAATCAGAAGAGAAATAAGAAAATACATATCTAGAGGCAAGTGGAAACAAAAATACAGCATACCAGAATCTATAGGATGCAGTAAATACAGTTATAAGAGGGAAGTTCATAGCAATATAGGTCTCACATAAGAAATAAGAGAAATCTCAAACAATCTAACGTTACACCTAAAGGAACTAGAAAAAGAACAAATGAAACCTAATGTTAATAGAAGGAAGGAAATAATAAAAGTCAGAGCCGAAATAAATGAAATAGAGCCTAAAAAGACAATATAAAAGATCAATGAAACTAAGAGCCGGCTCCGAGAAAAGAGAAACAAAACAGACAAACCTTCAGCTAGACTCACTAAGAAAAAAGAGAGGGCTCAGATAAAGACAATCAGAAATGAAAGAGAAGTCTCAACTTATATCACAGAAATACAACATATCATATGAAACTACTATGAACAAGTATATGCCAGTAAACTGTACCACCTAGAGGAAATGGATAAATTCCTAGAGACATGCAATCTTCCAAGACTGAATCATGAGGAAATAGAAAATCTGAATAGACAATTACTAGTGAGGACATTGAATCAGAAATAAAAAACCTCCCAACAAGTAAAAGTCCAATACCAGGTAGCTTCACTGATTAATTCTACAAAACATTCAAAGATTTAATATTTATCTTTCTCAAACTCTTTGAAAAAATTGAAGAGGAGAGAATGCTTCCAAGCTCATTTTTCAAGAAAAGCATTACCCTGCAACTAAAATCTGACAAAGACACTGCAAAACAAAACAGCAGAAAACAAACCTAAAAACAAACAAAAAAATTACAGGCCAATATCCCTGATGAATATTGATGCAAAAATTCTCAACAAAATATTAGCAAACCAAATTCAATAAAAGGATCATACGCCATAAAGGGATTTATTCCAGAGATGCAAGGATAGTTCGACATCTGCAAATCAGTCAGTCTGATATACCACGTTAGCAAAATGAAAGATAACAATCATATGATCATCTCAATTAATGCAGAAAAAGCATTTGACAAATTCAACACCCATTTATGGTAAAAACTCTCAACACAATGGGTACACAGGGAATGTACCTCAATGTAATAAAGGTCATGTATGAAAAACCCACAGCTAATATCATACTTGATGGTGAAAAGCTGAAAATGTTTCCTGTAAGATCAGGAACAAGATAAAGATGCCCACTACCCACACTTTTATTCAACAAAGTATTGAAAGTCTCAGCCACAACAATTGGCCAAAAAAAAATAAAGAAAAGTCACCCATATTGGAAAGAAAGAAATAAGATTATCACTATTTGTAGATGACATGATACTATACATAGCAAACCCAAAAGACTCCACCAGAAAACCATTAAAACCAATAAATTCAATAAAAGTGAAGGATACAAAAACAATAGACAAAAATTTATTGTACTTTCATACACTAATAACAAACTATCTGAAAGAGAAATCAAGAAAACAATCCCATTTACAATGGCATCAAAAAGAGTAAAATAACTAGGAATAAATTTAACCAAGGATATCAAAGACCTATACTCTGAAAACTATAAAACCCTGATTGAAGAAGTTGAAGGACACACAAATAATGGAAAGATATTCCATGCTCATGGATTGGAAGAATTAATATTGTTAAAATGTCTGTACTACCCAAAGCAATCTACAGATTCATTGCAATCCCTATCAAAATTCCAAAGGCATTTTTCACAGAACTACAACAAATAATTCTGAAATTTGTATGGAATCACAATACACCCCAAAGAAAGCAATCTTGAGAAAGAAGAACAAAGCCAAAGGTACCATACCCCTTAACTGCAAATCTACAATAATCAAAACAGTATGGTATTTGCATAAAAAGAGACAATGGAAAAGAATAGACAGCCCCAAAATAAACGCATGCATATATGGTCAATTAATTTGTGAAAAAGGAGGCAGGAGGCAAGAACATACAACAGGGAAGGGACACTCTTTTCAATAAATGCTGTTGGAGAAACTAGACAGCTACATGCAAAGGAATGAAACTGGGCCGCTATTTTACACGACATACAAAAATGGAGTAAAGACTTGAATGTAAGACCTAAAACCATAAAACTCCTAGAAGAAAACACAAGTGGTAAGCTTCTTGATATCAGTCTTAGTGCTATTTTTGGATTTGACTCTGAAGGCAAGGGCACAAAAGCAAAAATGAACAAGTAGGATTACATCCAACTAAAAACATTCTGCACCATGAAGGAAACCATCAACAAAAGGAAAAGGCAACCTAGTGAATGGGAGAAGATGTTTGCAAATCATATATCCAGTTAGGGGTTAATATCCAAGACATATAAAAAACTTCTATCAACTCAATAAGAACAACAACAAAATCTGATTTAAAAATAGGCAGAGGATCTAAATAGACATTTTTCCAAAAGAAAACGTACAGATGTCCAACAGGCACATGAAAAGATGCTCAACATCACTCATCATCAGGGAAATAAAAATCAAGATCACAATGAGGTATACTTGGCAGAATGGCTAAAATAAAAAAGACAAAACAAAAAGTGTTGGCAAGGATGTAGGAAAAAAAGAACCCTGTTGAGATGTTGGAAATGTAAGTCGGCGCAGTCCCTGTGGAAAACAAT
Organism: Neofelis nebulosa; assembly: GCF_028018385.1. NCBI lineage: Eukaryota > Metazoa > Chordata > Mammalia > Carnivora > Felidae > Neofelis > Neofelis nebulosa. The sequence continues at coordinate 223,293,301 of NC_080782.1, forward strand.
ATGGAAGTTCCTCAAAAAATTAAAAATAGAATCACTGTATGATCCAGTAATTCCACTATTGGGTATTTACCCAGAGAAAACTAAAACACTAATTTGAAAAGATATATGTACCCATGTTTATAGCAGCATTATTTATAATAGCCAAGATATGGAAATAATCCAAGTATTCATTGATAGATGAATGGCTAAAGAAGAACCATGGAATATTACTCAACCATGAAAGAGGGTGATATCTTGCCATTTGCAACATGGATGGACCTTGAGGATATCAAGCTAAGTGAAGTAAGTCAGACAGAGAAAGACAAATACCACATGATTTCACTTATACGTGGAATCTAATAAACAAAGCAAACAAAAAACAAAACAAAACCCAGACTCATAGATAGAGTGGTGTTTGCTACAGAGGAGAGCGTTGGCAAGGGGCAGAATGGATGAAGATTATCAAGAGGTACAAACATCCAGTTATAAAATAAATAAGCCATGGGATGTAATGTACAACATGCAGAACATTGCATCAAGTTTGTATGGTGACAGATGGTAACTAGAGTTGTGATCAGTTTACAATGTTTATAAATGTCAAGTCGCTATGTTGTACACATGAAATTAATATAATATGGTATGTCAATTATCCTTCAATTTTTAGAAAAGGATCCATTTAGTGGAAGAATATTAGCAAAAAAAGAAAGGGAAAAAACTCATCAAATGGTGCCATTAGGATTTATGTATTTCATGCTGTACAAAGTTTATCTGAGTAGAAAAAAAAAGTACTTTAAACAATATGGAACTCCTATAAATAAGCAATAACTCTAGTTAATGATACGTATACTGAAATAGTTAGGGAGCAATGTACTCATGAATGCATTTTACTTTGAAATGTATCCAACAAACTGACTGATAGATGAATCAAAAGATTGATAGACGGGTAGTTAATAGATTTAGATGAAGCAAAAAAAAAAGTGAATATTGGATCTAGATGGTGAGTTTTCATTATAAAATCGTTTCAGATTTTTTATATATCTGACATTTTTCATAAAATGTTGAGAAAAACCTCAATGGTTACCACCCTAATTGTTTAGAACCTGGCCCCACAAAGATTCTTTTAGGGAGGAGTATTTTATCACTGACATTGTTTGAAATTGCCAGCACATGGTGATAATAAAAAGCAGATTGACTTTCAGTCAGGTTTATTATTGTTTTTAAATTCTCAACGGCAATGCATACCCTTATTGCTGGCACCCAGGGTGGGCGCTCCTGTTAGACTGCGCTGGGTACATGGTTAGTGTCATAGAGTTGGAATAGCATGGTGACAGGAATCAAAGCCAGATCTGCCTGATTCCAAAGCCCCTTCCATGCCAATAACTTCTTTCCACATTATCCTGCTAGCTGTGCTGCAAATTATGCAAAGATGAAAAAGACATAAAATTCTTGCCTTCAAGATCATAGTATGTGGAGATAGATCCATACTTCTATGTTTCTAATACAAGTGAGTACTACAGATTTTCAAATAACATGTTGGAGAAAAATGGGAGAGCTTCTTAGGAGGAGTGGTATCTGAGGTATAATTTCTTCCCTACTGAAACCTTTACCCATGTGGCTTCCTATGGTTCATAAGCTCAAGTCCAAAATCCTTAACATGGCCTACAAGATCCTACGTGATCTGGCTCCTTTCTTATTTCTGTATCCTCATTTTTAGCATCTCCCAGAGGGCAACCCTCTAAAATTAACACACACACACACACACACACACACACACACACACACACACCCTACTCTGGCCAGACTGGCCGGCTTTCTGTTCTCTTCATCACGTTCCTTCCTGCCTTGGGCCCTTACCCGGGCAGTTCTTCCTTCCTGAAATGCTCCTCCCTTATTTCCTCCCCTTCTCCCACCTCCCACGTTACCTAGCCCAATCTAATTCCTTCATTAAGGCTCAGATAAAAGGTTGCTTCCTGAATAAAACCTTCCCTGACTCTCAGGCCAGATTGTCTCCCCTTCTCCTGAGGCCCAGGACACAGTTGTAATTATACCATTTCTTGTGCACATGTTGGTGTTGTATAGTTGTGAACATCTGTGTGATTGAGAACCATATTTGACTTGTTTCAATAAATATTTATTGAGTGATTAGAGTGAAATAACTCAGTAAATGAATTCATGAATGAACGAAGGTTAGGACCTTAACACACAATTATAGAATGGAGACGGAAGGTCTAGAGAGAGGCAAAACCTTGAGTCAAATTCCAGAGGGAGGAAGAATGAGAAGAGATACAAAGACATGAGTGTTAGGTACTTTGTGAGGTTGAATTTTTTTTTTAAATCAAGTCTCCAGAGCTTCTTGTGTTTGTCCTCACGGGGGGATCAGATATGAGTTACATTTTGTAAGAAGCAAGTAGATTAGAGGAACTCAGGAGAGTGAAAAAATTCTCATCAGCCCTATCTTTAGAGTTTCTGGGGAATGTTCCTTTTCTACTGTATCTCACAACCCCAAAGAGACCCAAACTGGAATCTGGCCAGATTCCTGGGAATTGTCACATTTTGATTAGCATAGTCTAATCCTACCTCGTCTCTTTTAGCTTAGATGGTGGTCCTACACTCCCTCTCTAGGGCACATGAAACTTTGCAAAGAAATGCTTCTAGATGTCTAAAAGTTCTTATTAAATCAGCAACTGGCTAATGATATGGTGTGGAAAGAAACCATCTTGATTTATTATTGATTTCTGCTCCATTTCTTTAGTCATGGCAGGAACATGGAGGTGCACTCAGCAGTTTAAATGTTCCTAAAAGAGCTTGAAAATGTATGAAGAGTTTTATTTCAAAAAAGGGGCTCACACATTTTCCCCCTGTATTTCAGTTTCCATTTATTGATGCCTTGATCCCTGTGTAATGATGAACAAATAAGAAAAAGATGGAAAGCCAAAACAGTACACACAACAACCCCAAACCATAATAATGTAACATGTGAAGTTTCTTTCTTTCAACATGTGAAGTCCTGTGTACAGCTTTCCTAATAAAGGAAACCAAGAAGTCATTTTAAAACCATGCCCATACAAAGATTTATAAACCATAGACTTATTTCTTTCCATCTTTTTTGAGGTTTCTCTGTGACTAATCTGAATTTCAATTTCCTGGTGTGTGTAAAATTAGGATATTAGACTAGTGTTGCCTATTCCATGACAGAACACTGATCACTCATAGAATCCTTTGCAACGTAATATACCAGGCAGTCACTACCAATCAATTAGATATTGCATATGAGTTGAAATCTATGCACTGCCATGGAATTAGATCTTTAAGTCTTCTTATAGTCCATGTCTGAAATCTAGAATTCAAAAGTATGCCTACACAAAGGAATAGTCCCAAGTACAGATGCACACACATCCAAATTTTCAACTTAATAACTTTCATAGATACAAATGAAGAGCAAAAATGCATCAATTTCATTGAGAACCCTGCAGCGTTACTTTGATCTTGTAAGGACACCCCCGACTTCTTTGGACCTAACCTGCTTATAAAGGGAGAGCCCTATATATACCACACCTTTCCCTTCCATTTCCCTCCCCATATCTTTAATTCTTCCTGAAGTGATGGAAACATTTAGAATACCCTTGTCCACTAGGCCCCTCCCTTCTCTGCATTCTGGAGAGTAGGGTCTCCTCCACAACCTGCTCTCCCATCAAAATCTCTCCAAGGAAAGACCTAATAAAGTCAGCCAATCTGAGGTATAGATAAAGGCGACAGTCAAAGTGATCTTCTCCGTTAAACTACTTGTACTTTATTAGGTACGATACTCCAAGCCAAAGGAATGCATTTCCAGTTGTAAAATTATTTTGTTTTCCAATTTGGAAGTGTTAGAAAGTTACTTGGGAGAAGAAGCAAGGAAAGGGGTCTTCTCAGTCCCTGTAAATTATCTCCTAAAGAGGATGACCAGTCTTCCTTTTCAAGTGCCAGTTGTTTTTTGTTTTTTTTTTAACGTTTATTTATTTTTGAGACAGAGAGAGACACAGCATGAACAGGGGAGGAGAAGAGAGAGAGAGGGAGACACAGAATCTGAAACAGGCTCCAGGCTCTGAGCTGTCAGCACAGAGCCCCACGCGGGGCTCGAACTCACAGACCGTGAGATCATGACCTGAGCCGAAGTCGGACGCTTAACCGACCAAGCCACCCAGGCGCCCCATCAAGTGCCAGTTTTACTTCCACCTACATTTGTTCTTGAAAACACTGGAGCATCTTTCCTGAAGACACGGCTTATTAACCACCTGCATAAGAAAGCCATGGGTGTTTAGTAAATATGCAGATAATTGAGCTCTACCCCTGACCTAAACCAGGATCTTTTGCGGTGGGTCCAAGAAATGGGCAGTCATCAAGTTCCCCTATCCTACCAGGGGAATTCCCATGCACAAATGAATTTGAGGACAACTATTTCAAAGCAAAGGCCCAGCAAATCTGGCTACATCAACATTTACTTTTCCTGTTTTATTGCGATTTCTCAGCAAGATTATAAACTGCCTGACAGCAAAGATTATATCCCATACTTTTAAGAATTCCCCAAAACTGTTCTTGACTCATATTTTTAATGATTTTATATTTTGAACAGTGCTTTCCCAATTAATACCATAAAATAAATAGCATTATCTCACTAGAGACCATGAGAATTCAGTGAAATGGGCATGAATCAGATATTCAAATTATGTATGAAACAAGCAAGCATCCAAAAAAACCACAGTAATTCCTTGTCCTTTGTCCATTTTGTGAAGTTTTCTTCAAATGTTTTCATGGGAGAGCCAAATGCACAGTACATGTGAATTGTCAAACATAGCATGGTCTTTGGTGCATTACTGTGATTTCATTATATATTGGAGCCAAAATTTTTCTCTCCAATATTGGAAATCATGATCTCACATATAGATGTTTACTTTCCACACAATTTCATGAGTACATCCACTTAGTTAAGTAAATTTAAGCAGTATTTACTTTGCCCTACGAAGTTCAAAGAAATGTACTTAATATTCTTAAACTTACTTATTTTTTTCAGAAGCTTTTTTTTTCTACATTGGTAAAATAATGCTATCCCTTTGTAGAACTGGCAGGGAAGTTAAGGTATCAGGACTTTTAAGGTTTTAGAACAGGAACGCAGACATATTTGTGTTTTTAGATCATCTGGGGAAAAAAAGAAATGCAATCAATGAACTCATAAAAGAGCAAGATTAAAAATGATTTGCCTTTTTTTGTGTGTGTGTAAAAGCATTTGGTGGAAAGTTTATTGTTCTCCTGTGTGAATGATTCTCTTTGAAACTGAAGACTTTGGCCCTTGCTTCTTTTTTTTTCTTTTTTAAAGTTAAAAAAAAAACCTAAAATGACTTAAATAATTATCCCAGATGCTTTAACGATCAGGCAACACTTTCCACTTGCCCTAGGAGTGCGTATTTCTTGGAGAGGGAAACACTATTTTAAGGCTAACACAGGAAGCCACACTCAGGATTCAAAGTCTAGTGTGGTTTGTAGCCCTGCTTTCTTTATGTGGGTGATGACCGAAGAAAAACTCCCAACTCCAAGGCACTGAGATGAAGCAGTTCCAAGTACTGATGAGGTGGATGGGAGATCAACTGGGTCATTGGTCCGTATAGACCAGGGGCCAGTAAATTCTCTGTGAAGAGCCAGATGGAACTATGTTGGGCTTTGTGGGCCATAGTCTCTGCTGCAACTAGTCAACCCTGCTGTTGTGTGAAAACAGCCATAGACAATAGATAAAAGAATGAACAAGCTGTGTCTTGATAAAATATTATTTACAGGTAATCCACAGACTGAAGTTTGCCAACCATCAGCACGACTATGAAACCTTCTTGTGGAGTGAGAAAGGACTTGAGCACTGGTAAACCTGTGTTTGGAAGTTCAAGGTAGTCTAGGATTGACCCCTCTGTATTAGAGTTATTTTGTAAAAGGTGACAGAAAGGTTCTATATACAGGACTGCAGAATGACTTGTTCAGTCATTTTTTCATAGTGTCAAGTTTGCTGAGAGGACATCTAAGACAGAAAAGAAGGCTAAACTATTGTCCAATGAGTGTCTAAAAATGGTAGTCAAGGGGTGCCTGAGTGGCTCAGACATTTGAGTGTCGGACTCTTGATTTCAGCTCAGGTCTTCATCCTAGGGTCATGGGATTGAGCCCTGCTTTGGGCTCCATGCTGATTGTGAAGCTGCTTAAGATTCTCTTTCTCTCCCCCTCTGCCTCTCTCCCCCACTCTCTCTCTCAAATAAAATTAAAAAAAAGTTTTTTAAATGATAGTCAATACCATGTGAAAGACTGAGCATGTGAAGTTAGTCACTAAGAGTGCAGTTTCTGGAAACAAGCAGACCTAAGTTTTACATCCTGTTTCTAGTATCTACTAGCTGGATGATCTTGAACATATTGTTTAACCCCTGAGCCTCAGTTTTCTCATTGGTAAAATGGGAATAAGGATACCTTAACTTGCAGGATTTCTGAAACGAATTATAAGTATATTGAACCTTTAACACAACAAAATTGCCCAGCAAATGGAAACCACTGTAATAAATGAGGTTATAAGCAAGAAATTTTCACTGAGAGCAACTAGAAATTAAAATATGATTAAAGTCCTAGGTGAGTGAAGAACAAAGCAGTAAATTGAGCATTGTATTTCCTTTCTAGAAATCTGTTCTCTAGATTCATACATTTTTCATTCAGCAAATGCTTTTCAATGCTTATTATATTCCTGGCATTGTGCTAGTTTGGGCTTACAAACATGAGCAAAGCAACTCTCACTTCTAACAACAGAGAGTTGAAGAGGTTTTGGTAGCTGTAACATGTTATTAAGCCATTTTCTTGGAGCTGTAAATCCACCCTTCTGTATTCTGTTAGTGATCCTAGGAGAGACACTCAGGAAACCACCTGTCTCTAACAGTTGCTTCCTATTAGGCTCTGACAATGGGTGTACTAGAGGGAGACTGGAAGGCTACAGGAAGGATAAGGGATATATACATTTTTTCCTGTTTGCTTCATGTCATATCAGCATCACCACCATAAGGCTTATTCACCCACGTGACAGCAATTCATCTGCCATGTTCCCACACTCCTAGATCCAACTTCATTAATGCCCCTCCAAGATACTAGCAGACGTTTGAGTCAACCTCACAAGCCCCTCCTTCCACTTGCCATAGGGATAGTAGCTCCTTCTTGTAGTCATTATTGCAGTGTTGTCTCAATTTCCCTCCTTTCACCTTTTCAGTTTTCCATCACCCATGTAACGATTCTTTATATTAGATTCATTCTGTTATAATCATTGGTATGGTTTCTGTCTCCTGAATGGACTCCGGCTGTGTATGGTGGTTAAAGTCTAGCTCACAAAGTTCTATTAACAGTTTCACAAATTGTGCATTACATCTAGGGAATAGGCTCAATAAACATACTTCCATGAGTAAAAAGCCTCAAGCAAGGAAGGAAACTGTTTTAAACACAACACTGTAAAAATAAAAACCCAGTTTAAAGACAAATACAAACAGAATAAAAAGGCAATCCATGGAATGGGAGAAAATATGTAAAAATCCTATAGCTGCTAAGGGATTAATATCCAGAATATATAAAGAGCTCTTACAATTCAAGACCAACAACAGCAAACAAACTGATTAGAAAATGGACAAAGGATTTAAATGGACATTTCTCCAGAGAAGATATGTAAATGGCTCATAAGTGCATGAAAAGATGCTCAGCATCACTAATGATTAGGAAAATGCAAATCAAAACCATAATGAGGAAACTTCTTCATCTCTAATTGGATGGCTACTATCCAAAAGTAGAAACTAACAAGTGTTGGTGAGAGTGTGGAGAAATTTGAATTCTTATGCATTGTTGGTGGGAATGTAGAGTAGCACAGCTCCTCTGAAAAACAGTATAGAGGTGTCTCAAAAAAGGTGAAAATAGAATTACCATGTGATCTAGCAATTCCACTTATGGGTATACACCGCAAAGAATTGAAAGCAGAGACTCAAACAAATATTGGTACACTCATGTTTATTGCAACATTATTCACAATAGCCAAAAGGTGGAAACAATTCAAGTGTCCATCAACAGATGAATGGATAGATAAAATATGTTCTATATATACAGTGGAATATCATTCAGCCATAAAAGGAAGGAACTTTTGACACATACTATGACATGGATGAACCTTGAGGATGTTATGCTAAGTGAAATAAGCCAAAAAGACAAATACTATATGATTTCATTTAGATGAGATATTTAGAGTATTTAAATTTATAGAGATAGAAAGTAGAATAGTCATTCTCAGGGGTGGATATTTATCAACAACTGGTTGTTGCTCTCAACAGCAATAGATTTCCTGTTTTCTTCAGTCTGATTCACAGGAAACAGAGTATATGGAATTGAAAGGAATTAGAAGAGAAAGGAAATAAAAACTTTAATCACAGTTTCAACAAGGCAGATTTTTCAGAGGGAATAAAACAGAAACAATTTATTAAATATTTTGGAAATCAGGATGAAGTCAACTATATTTATTAAGGATCTGTAACACTAAATACCAAGGGCATAGAGGGCTACGCTCTTTCAAGTTATTGCTGATCTGTGGGCTTCTGTTTCCTTATTTATACAATGTAGATAATAGTAGTAAATATCTCTTAGTGTCCTTAGGAGAATCAAGCTCTTAAAATAGGACCTGGCAAAGGCGACTATATAAGCATTTGTTAAAACAAGCAAATCAATATTTGTTTAATAGCAATTAACATTGGTTAAGCATTTCATTTTACAACCCAATTTCATATCCACAAACTCATTTGGTGCTTAAGTAATCCTACAGTGAAAGAAAATTAAATCCCCAAATGCTAAAAATAATAATCATGCAGTTCAGTTGACGCAGTGTGACTTTGTTGGCCTCACTGAGTCTTGATTTTTTTTTTACTCCAACTCAGCTCCAAAGTGCTTTTATTCCTTCATCACAGTTGTCAGTGGATAAATTTAGTTTCCTGATACAATATACAGGCTTTCAACATTTAGTAGTTTTATTTGAATAATTAGTGTAATAAAATGGAGACAAAAATTAACCTTTGTCTCCCTGGATATTAGCCGCTTTTTAGTATTACACACATACATACATACATATACCTCTTTAATTAGTGTGATTTTACCTTTTCTGGAAAAATCTTACTAGGCTCTAGCACATTTTCATTGGATTTATTCCTTTATAGTAAACCTTTCTGTTCTCACCCTGAGTTCCAGACTCTTTTAAGTGAAAACCGGCAGGAAGGAGAAAAGAAGTGGCCCAGTAGATAGGAAAAGAATGAGTTTTAACATCAACAGGATTGATACTCAAACCTAAGCTTTGCCACTTTGCCGTGAGACTTTGGGAGAATTATCTAGGCTCACCTTTCCTGATTTTTTATATATATATATATGAGCCTAGATATACACATATATATATATATACACATATATATATGTATACACACACATATATATATACACATATATATGCATATATATGCATATATAATTGTAAAATATATAATTGTAAAATAATTTATATAAATATAATATATAAATAATAAAATAATTTATGTAATTATAATTTATATAAGTAGGTACTTGTAGAATCTAAACTTTAGAATACTTGAGGCATAAATTTTCATGTAACATAACCAAAAGGAAATGATGGTAAGAATCAGAACTCACTACAGGTAGCATTTTGATTATTCAAAGAAGATTATAATAATTACTAAGGGAAATAATCATAAGTGATTAAAATCGATGCTTTCTGAGGTTAGTTCTCAAGCTACTGTAGCTCTTTTGTTTGTAGGTTGGACAACTGTATTGAACAGGGGGTTGGTTTTGTATACACACTTCATACAAAAATATGAGGCATTCCATTTATGCTCTCAAACCAGTAAGCATTAAGGAAAAAACAAAACAAAACGAAGCAAGTAAAGCTCTATGTGTGTGCCTGAGCATACACCATGAGTGTCTCAGGATAGAGTGTGTTTTCGAATCACAGACGTTGGGAGATGAGAGGGACCCTACAGATGCTATCTTCTACCCACTTCATTTTACAGATGAAGAAAACCCAAAATGTCACAAGCGGTCAGATATCTGGTTGGTGCCAGATGGTCTCAGAACACAGGTAGTCAATTCTCCCAGTCCTCCACCCATCCATGCCCCCTCTACTGTGTTTGCAAGTCACTATGACAGGTCAGCATGTGAGCCTGTGCTGTGATTCTGTGAGTGATGCTATTCCATTCACACTCCCCAAGCCTATTGCAGCTGGAAAGATGGGAGTTGTAAACTTTGACTTATGTAGTTGAATGAGACATTGTTTGATGGAAGTGTGTGGGTGGGGAGGCTAACAAACCCCAATTGCCGGCTCTTGAAACAAACATGCTCTCTTTATGCCCTGATGTAGTTTTTGACGTAATGAGCATGGCTTCCAATTTTCCTTGCAAATCAGCACACCGGGGACCATGGCAACTAGCATGCTCAAAAGGTGCCCTGTCAAGGGGCTTTGAAAGGCCTACAGACACTTGTATTAGATGGACACGGCCACTCTGGCCAGCGCCTAACAAACACCCAACTAGAGCATGCTCCTCAAAATGAAGCACACACACATTTGTGTTTCATTAAACAGAAATTAATAAGACTCCAAAAGGGAGAAGCAAAGGGGAACTTTCTTTGTGTATACAGCTGTGTTATGAAGTAATACGGAGAATGCTCCTATGAATAATGATTATACATATGTGTTCAATTTATTTCTTTTACTTCTTACATGGTGTCCTTTAACTTTTTTCTTTCTTCCTTCCTTCCTTCCTTCCTTCCTTCCTTCCTTCCTTCCTTCCTTCCTTCCTTCCTTCCTTCCTTCCTTCCTTCCTTCCTTCCTTCCTTTCTTTCTTTCTTTCTTTCTTTCTTTCTTTCTTTCTTTCTTTCTTTCTTTCTTTCTTTCTTTCTTTCTTGTATAGGTTTCCTAGAAACCAATCACAGGTTTCACAGCTGGCAGGGCACCTTTCCTGACTGCTCCTCTCACACAATAGGGCCCCCAAAGTACTTCTATATTTAAAAGCCACCCTGGGTCATTAGTAAGTTATATTGTTGGAAAACGTCAATGTTCTTTTCCTTGTTGATGCAGGCCTCTCTATCAGAGAGGAAAACAGATTTGGAAAGGGCCACGTCTAGAAATAATGAGCCTCACAATTAAAAAATGGTAGAAAGACGGTTTTAGTGCTGCTAAGGATGGAAAGAGATGCAGAGTGGCCTCTTGTGACAGTCCTTCCTCAGGTCTCCACCTCCACCTTTCAGAGGGGTTGTTTGCTTCCCTATTATAAAGCAGAAGAGGCTGGTACAAGAGGCTAGCAAGTGTTTTGAAGGACAAATGGAGGAGAGAGAGAGAGAGAGAGAGAGAGAGAGAGAGAGAGAGAGAGAGAGAGAGAGAAGTAACAGTAGAAAGAAGAGAAAAGAGTAAGGGGGAAGGAGCTATTGAGAGATGCTGACTGTATCTCCTTCATGAGGCTGTGGAAGTCTCTTTCATTTCTTTGGGCTGGTTCTTCTAAAAGCTTTTCTTAAAAGGAATTAGCAACAAAAAAATGGGGGAGAAGGTGCTAGGTGGGCTTCTAGCCCAGCACTTAGATACAAACGAGCTGTTCTTTACTCATAGGAACTTCAAATTCAATTAATCTTCATTGGTCACCACTCTTCTTGACTTCTCCCCTGATCCACCATTCTGGGTTTATTGACAGACATCCAAAATGATCACAGTTCCCTTTTGTTTTGGCTACATGGCACTTTGGAATCTCCCCCCTTGCCAAGCATCCACAGAACTGTACTTTCTAAGTTTCAGAGCTCACGCCTTTAGACCAGGTCTGTTTCTTCTGCCATGCAATTTGACATTCCTGTTTTGCAAGAAACTTCTATTTTCTTCTGAACCTCCATCTCTCCAGCTGGGGAGCTGGGAGGTGGAACATGGATATATTTCTCTTTCTAGATGTGATTATAAAACAGGAATTTTTATGCCTTTTGCAGGCATATCTTCAGCTCTGAAAATAAGCACCACACTGTCAGCAAAAGTGCAGGCACTCCTTGGGCAACTTCCAGAACTGGCCACTTGTTGGGAAGGGGCACCCAGAAAAAAGAGAAGCACTCTCACCCAGACAGTGATTCACACCTACAGGTAGCAACTTGACCATGTCTTTAAAAACAATTCTAGACCTGGCACCTAAAATATGATAAGTTGATGAAATAAATTATAGCTGACTTTGTTCCTAAGTAAAGTCTTTGCTCATTACCAAGAAGGACCTTTTTTTCTTTTTTCTATTGAAGTATATTGACATACAGTGTTATATTAGTTTCAGATGTAAAATATGATTTAAAACTTCTATGCATTACTATATGCTCATTAATATAAGTATACTCTTAACTCCCTTTATCTATGTCACCCAGCCCCCTACTCACCTCCCTTCTGGCAACCTTTAGTTTCTTCTCTGTATTTAAGAGTATTTTTTTGGTTGTCTCTTTTTTTTTCTTTTTTCATTCATTTGTTTTGTTTCTTAAATTCTACATATGAGTGAAATCATATGATATTTGTCTTTCTCTGACTGGCTTATGTCACTTAACATTATATCCTCTAGGTCTATCATTGTTGTTGCAAATGGCAAGATCTCATTCTTTTTTATGGCTGAGTAATATTCCCCCATATATACGTATAACATCTTTAGTCATTCATCTATGGATAGACACTTGAGTTGTGTTCATATCTTGGCTATTGTAAATAATGCTGCAATAAATATAGGGGTGCATATATCTTTTCAAATTAGTGTTTTCATTTTCTTTGGGCACATACCCTGTAGTGAAATTACTGGGTTATATGATAATTCTATTTTTATTTTTGAGCAACCTCCATAATGTTTTCCACAGTGACTGCACCAATTTACATTCCCACCAACAGTTCATGAGGACTCCCCTTTATCCACATCCTTGCCAACTCTTGTTCTTTCTTGTGTTTTTGATTTTAGCCATTCTGACAGGTGTAAGGTGACATCTCATTGTGGTTTTGATGTGCATTTCCCTGATGATGAGTGATGTTGAGCATCTTTTCATGTGTCTGTTGACCATTTGTATGTCTTCTCTGGAAGAATATCTATTCAGTTCCTCTGCCCATTTTTGAATAGGGTTTTGTTTGTTTTGGTTTGGTTTTGGTTTTCTTCTTTTTTTTTTTTTTTGGTGTTGACTTGTAAAAGTCTTCTAAATATTTTGGATATTAATCCTTTATCAGATATATCATTTTCATATATCTTCTATTCAGGAGGTTGGTTGCCTTTTTGGCTTTTTAAAAAAAAATTTTTTTTAACGTTTATTCATTTAAAAATATTTTTTAATATTTTTAATGTTTATTTATTTTTGAAAGAGAGAGAGAGAGAGAGAGAGAGAGAGAGAGAGGCAGAGTGAGCAAGGGAGGTGCAAAGAGAGAAGGAGACACAGAATCTAAAGAAGGCTCCAAGTTCTGAGCTGTCAGCACAGATCTTGATGCAGGGCTCGAACCCACAAACCGTGAGATCATGACCTGAGCCAAAGTTGAATGCTTAACCCACTGAGCCACCCAGACGCCCCAGTGTTTTTGGTTTTTTGGTGGTTTCCTTCACTGTGCAAAAGCGTTTGTTTGTTTGTTTGTTTTTAATTTAGTCCCAACAGTTGAATTTTGCTTTTGTTTCCCTTGCCTGAGGGCACATACCTAGAAAAATGTTTCTAAGGTCAATGTCCAAGAAATTACTGCCTGTATTTCCTTCTAGGAGGTTTATCATTTTAGGTCTCACATTTAGGCTTTAAATTTATTTTGAATTTATTTTTGTATGTGGTATACGAAAGTAATCCAGTTTCATTCTTTCGCATGTAGCTGCCCAGTTTTCCCAGTACTATTTGTTGAAGAGACTGTCTTTTCCCCCTTGTATATTCTTTCCTCCTTTGTCATAGATTAATTGGCCATACAAGCGTGGGCTTATTCCTGCGCTCTTTATCCTGTTCCATTGATCTATGTGTCTGTTTTTGTGCCAGTACCATAGGGCTTTGATTGCTGCAGCTTTGTAGAATATCTTGAAATCTGGGATTGTGATACCTCTAGCTTTGTTCTTTCTCAATTGCTTTGACTATTTGGGATCTTCTGTGGTTCCATACAAATTTTAGTACCATTTTTAGTTCTGTGAAAAATATTGTTGGTATTTTGATAGGGATTGCATTAAATCTATAGATTGCTTTGGGCATTACGGACATTTCAACAATATCGGTTCTTCCAATTCATGAACATAGAATATCTTCCCATTTCTTCATGTCACCTTCAATTTCTTTCATCAGTGTTTTATAGTTTACAGAGTACACAGGTCTTTCACCTGCTTGGTTAAGTTTATTCCTGGGTATTTTATTCTTTTTGGTGTAATTTTATTTATTTTTTTTTATTCTTTAATATATGAAATTTACTGTCAAATTGGTTTCCATACAACACCCAGTGCTCATCCCAAAAGGTGCCCTCCTCAATACCCATCACCCACCCTGCCCTCCCTCCCACCCCCCATCAACCCTCAGTTTGTTCTCAGTTTTTAACAGTCTCTTATGCTTTGGCTCTCTCCCACTCTAACCTCTTTTTTTTTTTTTTTTTTTCCCTTCCCCTCCCCCATGGGTTTCTGTTACGTTTCTCAGGATCCACATAAGAGTGAAACCATATGGTATCTGTCTTTCTCTGTATGGCTTATTTCACTTAGCATCACACTCTCCAGTTCCATCCACGTTGCTACAAAAGGCCATATTTCATTTTTTCTCATTGCCATGTAGTATTCCATTGTGTATATAAACCACAATTTCTTTATCCATTCATCAGTTGATGGACATTTAGGCTCTTTCCATAATTTGGCTATTGTTGAGAGTGCTGCTATAAACATTGGGGTACAAGTGCCCCTATGCATCAGTACTCCTGTATCCCTTGGATAAATTCCTAGCAGTGCTATTGCTGGGTCATAGGGTAGGTCTATTTTTAATTTTCTGAGGAACCTCCACACTGCTTTCCAGAGCGGCTGCACCAATTTGCATTCCCACCAACAGTGCAAGAGGGTTCCCGTCTCTCCACATCCTCTCCAGCATCTATAGTCTCCTGATTTCTTCATTTTGGCCACTCTGACTGGCGTGAGGTGATATCTGAGTGTGGTTTTGATTTGTATTTCCCTGATGAGGAGCGACGTTGAACATCTTTTCATGTGCCTGTTGGCCATCCGGATGTCTTCTTTAGAGAAGTGTCTATTCATGTTTTCTGCCCATTTCTTCACTGGGTTATTTGTTTTTCGGGTGTGGAGTTTGATGAGCTCTTTATAGATTTTGGATACTAGCCCTTTGTCCGATGTGTCATTTGCAAATATCTTTTCCCATTCCGTTGGTTGCCTTTTAGTTTTGTTGGTTGTTTCCTTTGCTGTGCAGAAGCTTTTTATCTTCATAAGGTCCCAGTAATTCACTTTTGCTTTTAATTCCCTTGCCTTTGGGGATGTGCCGAGTAAGAGATTGCTACGGCTGAGGTCAGAGAGGTCTTTTCCTGCTTTCTCCTCTAAGGTTTTGATGGTTTCCTGTCTCACATTCAGGTCCTTTATCCATTTTGAGTTTATTTTTGTGAATGGTGTGAGAAAGTGGTCTAGTTTCAACCTTCTGCATGTTGCTGTCCAGTTCTCCCAGCACCATTTGTTAAAGAGACTGTCTTTTTTCCATTGGATGTTCTTTCCTGCTTTGTCAAAAATGAGTTGGCCATACGTTTGTGGGTCTAGTTCTGGGGTTTCTATTCGATTCCATTGGTCTATGTGTCTGTTTTTATGCCAATACCATGCTGTCTTGATGATGACAGCTTTGTAGTAGAGGCTAAAGTCTGGGATTGTGATGCCTCCTGCTTTGGTCTTCTTCTTCAAAATTACTTTGGCTATTCGGGGCCTTTTGTGGTTCCATATGAATTTTAGGATTGCTTGTTCTAGTTTCAAGAAGAATGCTGGTGCAATTTTGATTGGGATTGCATTGAATGTGTAGATAGCGTTGGGTAGTATTGACATTTTGACAATATTTATTCTTCCAATCCATGAGCAGGGAATGTCTTTCCATTTCTTTATATCTTCTTCAATTACCTGCATAAGCTTTCTATAGTTTTCAGCATACAGATCTTTTACATCTTTGGTTAGATTTATTCCTAGGTATTTTATGCTTCTTCGTGCAATTGTGAATGGGATCAGTTTCTTTATTTGTCTTTCTGTTGCTTCATTGTTAGTGTATAAGAATGCAACTGATTTCTGTACATTGATTTTGTATCCGGCAACTTTGCTGAATTCATGTATCAGTTCTAGCAGACTTTTGGTGGAGTCTATCGGATTTTCCATGTATAATATCATGTCATCTGCAAAAAGCGAAAGCTTGACTTCATCCTTGCCAATTTTGATGCCTTTGATTTCCTTTTGTTGTCTGATTGCTGATGCTAGAACTTCCAGCACTATATTAAACAACAGCGGTGAGAGTGGGCATCCCTGTCGTGTTCCTGATCTCAGGGAAAAAGCTCTCAGTTTTTCCCCATTGAGGATGATGTTAGCTGTGGGCTTTTCATAAATGGCTTTTATGATCTTTAAGTATGTTCCTTCTATCCCGACTTTCTCAAGGGTTTTTATTAAGAAAGGGTGCTGGATTTTGTCAAAGGCCTTTTCTGCATCGATTGACAGGATCATATGGTTCTTCTCTTTTTTTTTGTTAATGTGATGTATCACGTTGATCGATTTGCGAATGTTGAACCAGCCCTGCATCCCAGGAATGAATCCCACTTGATCATGGTGAATAATTCTTTTTATATGCTGTTGAATTCGATTTGCTAGTATCTTATTGAGAATTTTTGCATCCATATTCATCAGGGATATTGGCCTGTAGTTCTCTTTTTTTACTGGGTCTCTGTCTGGTTTAGGAATCAAAGTAATACTGGCTTCATAGAATGAGTCTGGAAGTTTTCCTTCCCTTTCTATTTCTTGGAATAGCTTGAGAAGGATAGGTATTATCTCTGCTTTAAACGTCTGGTAGAACTCCCCTGGGAAGCCATCTGGTCCTGGACTCTTATTTGTTGGGAGATTTTTGATAACCGATTCAATTTCTTCACTGGTTATGGGTCTGTTCAAGCTTTCTATTTCCTCCTGATTGAGTTTTGGAAGAGTGTGGGTGTTTAGGAATTTGTCCATTTCTTCCAGGTTGTCCAATTTGTTGGCATATAATTTTTCATAGTATTCCCTGATAATTGTTTGTATCTCTGAGGGATTGGTTGTAATAATTCCATTTTCATTCATGATTTTATCTATTTGGGTCATCTCCCTTTTCTTTTTGAGAAGCCTGGCTAGAGGTTTGTCAATTTTGTTTATTTTTTCAAAAAACCAACTCTTGGTTTCGTTGATCTGCTCTACCGTTTTTTTAGATTCTATATTGTTTATTTCTGCTCTGATCTTTATGATTTCTCTTCTTCTGCTGGGTTTAGGCTGCCTTTGCTGTTCTGCTTCTATTTCCTTTAGGTGTGCTGTTAGATTTTGTATTTGGGATTTTTCTTGTTTCTTGAGATAGGCCTGGATTGCAATGTATTTTCCTCTCAGGACTGCCTTCGCTGCGTCCCAAAGCGTTTGGATTGTTGTATTTTCATTTTCGTTTGTTTCCATATATTTTTTAATTTCTTCTCTAATTGCCTGGTTGACCCACTCATTCGTTAGTAGGGTGTTCTTTAACCTCCATGCTTTTGGAGGTTTTCCAGACTTTTTCCTGTGGTTGATTTCAAGCTTCATAGCATTGTGGTCTGAAAGTATGCATGGTATAATTTCAATTCTTGTAAACTTATGAAGGGCTGTTTTGTGACCCAGTATATGATCTATCTTGGAGAATGTTCCATGTGCACTCGAGAAGAAAGTATATTCTGTTGCTTTGGGATGCAGAGTTCTAAATATATCTGTCAAGTCCATCTGATCCAATGTATCATTCAGGGCCCTTGTTTCTTTATTGACTGTGTGTCTAGATGATCTATCCATTTCTGTAAGTGGGGTGTTAAAGTCCCCTGCAATGACCACATTCTTATCAATAAGGTTGCTTATGTTTATGAGTAACTGTTTTATATATCTGGGGGCTCCGGTATTTGGCGCATAGACATTTATAATTGTTAGCTCTTCCTGATGGATAGACCCTGTAATTATTATATAATGCCCTTCTTCATCTCTTGTTACAGCCTTTAATTTAAAGTCTAGTTTGTCTGATATAAGTATGGCTACTCCAGCTTTCTTTTGGCTTCCAGTAGCATGATAAATAGTTCTCCATCCCCTCACTCTCAATCTAAAGGTGTCCTCAGATCTCAAATGAGTCTCTTGTAGACAGCAAATAGATGGGTCTTGTTTTTTTATCCATTCTGATACCCTATGTCTTTTGGTTGGCGCATTTAATCCATTTACATTCAGTGTTATTATAGAAAGATACGGGTTTAGAGTCATTGTGATGTCTGTATGTTTTATGCTTGTAGTGATGTCTCTGGTACTTTGTCTCACAGGATCCCCCTTAGGATCTCTTGTAGGGCTGGTTTCGTGGTGACAAATTCCTTCAGTTTTTGTTTGTTTGGGAAGACCTTTATCTCTCCTTCTATTCTAAATGACAGACTTGCTGGATAAAGGATTCTCGGCTGCATATTTTTTCTGTTTAGTACACTGAAGATCTCGTGCCAAGCCTTTCTGGCCTGTCAAGTTTCAAAGGAGAGATCAGTCACGAGTCTTATAGGTCTCCCTTTATATGTGAGGGCACGTTTATCCCTTGCTGCTTTCAGAATTTTCTCTTTATCCTTGTATTTTTCCAGTTTCACTATGATATGTCGTGCAGAAGATCGATTCAAGTTACGTCTGAAGGGAGTTCTCTGTGCCTCTTGGATTTCAATGCCTTTTTCCTTCCCCAGTTCAGGGAAGTTCTCAGCTATAATTTCTTCAAGTACCCCTTCAGCACCTTTCCCTCTCTCTTCCTCCTCTGGGATACCAATTATGCGTATATTATTTCTTTTTAGTGTATCACTTAGTTCTCTAATTTTCCCCTCATACTCCTGGATTTTTTTATCTCTCTTTCTTTCAGCTTCCTCTTTCTCCATAACTTTATCTTCTAGTTCACCTATTCTCTCCTCTGCCTCTTCAATCCGAGCCGTGGTGGTTTCCATTTTGTTTTGCATTTCGTTTAAAGCGTTTTTCAGCTCCTCGTGACTGTTCCTTAGTCCCTTGATCTCTGTAGCAAGAGATTCTCTGCTGTCCTGTATACTGTTTTCAAGCCCAGCGATTAATTTTATGACTATTATTCTAAATTCACTTTCTGTTATATTATTTAAATCCTTTTTGATCAGTTCATTAGCTGTTGTTATTTCCTGGAGATTCTTCTGAGGGGAATTCTTCCGTTTGGTCATTTTGGATAGTCCCTGGAGCGGTGAGGACCTGCAGGGCACTTCCCCCGTGCTGTGGTGTATAACTGGAGTTGGTGGGCGGGGCCGCAGTCCGACCTGATGTCTGCCCCCAGCCCACCACTGGGGCCACAGTCAGACTGGTGAGTGCCTTCTCTTCCCCTCTCCTAGGGGCGAGATTCACTGTGGGGTGGCGTGGCCCATCTGGGCTACTTGCACACTGCCAGGCTTGTGGTGCTGGGGATCTGGCGTATTAGCTGGGGTGGGTAGGCAAGGTGCACGGGGGCAGGAGGGGCAGGCTTAGCTCGCTTCTCCTTAGGTGATCCACTTCAGGAGGGGCCCTGTGGCAGCGGGAGGGAGTCAGATCCGCTGCCGGAGGTTTGGCTACGCAGAAGCACAGAGTTGGGTGTTTGCACGGAGCGAGCAAGTTCCCTGGCAGGAACTGGTTCTCTTTGGGATTTTGGCTGGGGGATGGGCGGGGGAGATGGCGCTGGCGAGCGCCTTTGTTCCCCGCCAAGCTGAGCTCTGCCGTCCGTCCGGGGGCTCAGCAGCTCTCCCTCCCTTTGTCCTCCAGCCTTCCCGCTTTCTGAGCAGAGCTGTTAACTTATGACCTCCCAGACGCTAAGTCGCGCTTGCTGTCAGAACACAGTCTGTCCGGCCCCTCCGCTTTTGCCAGCCCGACTCGGGGGCTCTGCTTGGCCGGCGAGCCGCCCCTCCGCCCCGGCTCCCTCCCGCCAGTCCGTGGAGCGCGCACCGCCTCGCCGCCCTTCCTACCCTCTTCCGTGGGCCTCTCGTCTGCGCTTGGCTCCGGAGACTCCGTTCTGCTAATCCTCTGGCGGTTTTCTGGGTTCTTTAGGCAGGTGTAGGTGGAATCTAAGTGATTAGCAGGACGCGCGGTGAGCCCAGCGTCCTCCTACGCCGCCATCTTCCGGAACTCTCCTGGTGTAATTTTAAATGGGGGGGTAATTTTCTTAATTTCTCTGTTACTTCATTATTATTGTATAGAAATGCAATAAATTTCTGTATATTAATTTTGTATCCTATAAATTTACTGAATTTGTTTACCAGTTCTAGTAGTTTTTTGGTGGAGTCTTTGGGTTTTCATGCCTTCTGAAAATAGCAAAAGCTTTACTTTTCCCTTTTGGATACTTTTCCCAATTTGGGTACCTTTTATCTGTTTTTGTTGTCTGATTGCTATAGCTAGGACTTCCATTACTATGTTTAATGAAAGTGGTAAGAGTGGACATCCCTGTCTTGGTCCTGATCTTAGAGGGACCCTTGAGTATGATGTTAGCTGTGGGTTTGTCATATATGGCTTTTATTATGTTGGGGTATGTTATTTCTAAACCTACTTTGCCGAGAATCTTTATCATGAATGGATGTTGTACTTTGTCCAGTGCTTTTTCTGTATCTATTAAAATGATCATACGGTTTTTATTCTTTCTCTTGTTGATGTGATGTGTCACGTTGATGGATTTGTGAATATGGTTCTAGCCTTACTTTCCTGGAATAAATCCCACTTGATCATGGGGAATGTTTTCTTCAGTGTATTGCTGGAGATAGTTTGCTAATATTTTGTTGATGATTTTTGCATCTATGTTCATCAGAGATCTTGGCCTACAGTTTCTCTCTCTCTCTCTCTCTCTCTTTCTAGTGTCTTTATCACTTCTTTGTATCAGGGTAATGCTGCCCTTGTAAAATGAATTTGGAAGCTTTCCTTTCTCCTCTATTTTGTGTGCTAGTTTGAGAAGGATAGGTATTAATTCTTCTTTAAATGTTTGGTAGAATTTACTTGTGAAGACATCTGGCCCTAGAGTTTTGTTTTTGGAGTTTTTTTTATTACTGATTCAACTTCATTGGTAGTAATCCATCTGTTCAAATTTTCTTTTTCTTCCTGATTCAGTTTTAGGCAGTTACGTTTCTAGGAATTTATTCATTTATTTTATGCTGTCCAATCAATATGTATTTTTCACCATAATTTGGGCTAACACATTTAAGGGGAAAAATAAACTTTTCAGTTTTGTGATTTGGAAGCTTATCATTAACAGTGTCGAAGGAAAGTTAAAAACAATCCAAAGTTTGTTTTCAACACTGTGATACACACTGATCAAAGGGAGAAAGCAATCAATTAACCAAGATTTCTTTCATCCTTATTTTCATCCTTGTATTAGTTACCTGTTGATGAAAACAAATTGCCCAAAACTCAGCAGTTTAAAGCACTACACAGTGATTGTGTCACAGTTTCTATGAGTCAAGAATCTGGGTGCCACTCTCTGAAAGCCTTTGGCTCAAGGGCTTTTATGAGGCTTCAGTCAAGCTGTCAATAGGGCTGTAGTCTCATCTGCAGACTCCAGTGGGGAGGGTCCGATTCCAAATCTATTCACTTGGTTGTTGTCAGGCCTCTGTTCCTCATGGGCAATTGGACTAAGGGCCCCTGTTTCCTACTGGCTATGAGCTGAAGGCCTCCCTCAGTTCCCTGCCACGGGATCCCCCACAGTGCTGACTAAAAACATGGCAGCTAGTTTCCTCCAGAGTGAGTGCTGAGAGAAAGAAACAGAGACACAGAGAGAATACTCAAGACAGAGCCATTACCTTTTTCTAACTTAATCTCAGAAGTCACACTCCATTACTTCTGCTGTTTTCTCTTCATTGGAAGTGAGTCACTGAGCCCAATACATTCTCATGGGGAAAAGATTACACAAGGAGGCAGGGATAATTGGAGACTTAGAGGCTTCCTACCACAGCTCTTATTTCTAATATTATAATGTGTACTCCATGCTGGAGAATGTCTCCTACTAGGGCACTGAGACTTCTGTAATAATTAGATGCCACAAGCAAATCTGAGCTCCTTTGAAAATTTATTGTATCAGAATTTCTCCACCAACTTGCAAACACATGCTTTTAGATGAGGGTCAGTTTATCCCCATCCCCTCTTTCTCTCCTTCCTCACTTGCCCCCATATACATACTTTCCATTTAAAACCCAATATTTTAACTGGGTTTAGCATTGTGAGGAAGTAAAAACCACCAATCCACCAGACAGAAAACCTGACTGACTTTATCCCAACTAGCTGTGTGGCTTTAGCAAAATCATTTAAGTGTTTCGGGTCTCAGTCCCTCATTGGCTGAAAGGAATAGTTTGAGCCCACTGATCTCTCAGGTGCCTTAAAGCTTTAGAAGTATATGAGATTATGATTCCGTGTGTGACAACTTGGGATGAAATAAAATGCATGACAGAAATAAAGATCTCAGAGGTCTGCAGTGAAGGTTAAGGGGATGAGATTTAGAGATTTTTATAAAGTACTTTGTACACTGTAAAGTGCTATACCCATGTAAGGGCTTATTATTGTTTAGCTGTTAACATGAAGGGGTCAGGGTAGGACAGACAGTAATGGAAACAGTCTTACTATTCAGCCAGTCAGTTTCAGGTGTTCCCTCCTTTCGGTCCATGTTCCCCCCCCCCCCCCCCCCCGGTGAAGAAACATCAGCATTAGTAAGGGAGTAACAGGGAAAAACTGACCTTTTCCCCCTCACACTGAAGTTCAAGATATCTTCCTTGACTTCCATGTATCAAATTCACAGTGTGCTTGCTTGGCACTCAGGAGGGTTCTTTGCCTTACCTGTCTTGCCCCTGACCTCTATTCATGT